>NW_028241917.1:0-154002 GCF_964263255.1 Lissotriton vulgaris | reverse complement strand
AACACACTTTGTGAAATTGTGTTATAATCTTTGAACAGTTTAACAAGCCACATTGTTTTCCACTCTGTGCATATCACCTGCACAAATGAGCAGTTTTGCAGGTCTAAACAAATCAAAATATTCTATAGTCGGATGCAGTTTACAGCAGAAAATATATATTTCAGAGTACAGTATTTTTCTTTTAAAATTTAAAAATATTACTTTTTCTACTTAAAGAACGTTTTTTTTTTCACCACACAAAGATTATGCAAATAATCGTCTCACAAAACTCTTACCAAATAATTTAAGGGTCGAATAGGATGGCAGTCGGAAAACCATTTTGACCGCTGTAGCTGTGGAAATTAACTGTCCCCATGTACCGCAGGAAAACCGGCAGTCAGATTATGATGAACCACCAGAAAATCCGACTGTGGCGGACGGATCCCACGAAACGCTGCCGGAACCGCCCAGAGCAGGTGAAAATCCGTCTGCGGTGGTCGGATTTTCTGTTGAAAGACCCAAAACCGCAGTTTGAATAGCGGATTGACCGCAAGTGAAATTAGGATACGAATGCGATGAGAGCGGAACGATTAGTTGTTTCTGATCGCAACAATTGATGAATGGGAGAGCCAGCGGAAGGGCTGTTGTATTCTGCCCGCCGCGGTCACTCCGGAAGTGTAATGGCGGTCAAAAGAAACCACACAACAAGGCTACCAAGTGCAGCCATAAATCTGGCTCAGCCTCAAAAAACACCTAACACACCCAATGACACATTCCCATGGCAAATAATAAATACAAATCCCAGGTCAACTCACACCTGACATTATTACTCCATTTTGGCCCACCCAAATAGCTGAGTATAAAACTAGCCCCTTCCCTGACCGGATTCATTTGCACAACTCCACAACTGAAGGGCCCAACCCCACAGCACAAAGCATAGGCAAATCAGCACACATCACACCATCACAACCACACACACACACCACACACATCACCACCACCACCACCTTCACAACTGCACTTTCCCCACCTTTACACATCACACACCATGTCACAGAAGAAGATGCCCAAATTTACTGACACTGAGTTGTCAGTGATGGTAGAGGAGGTAATCAGAATAGAACCTTATTTTTTTGGAAGCACGGTCCAACAGACACCAGTAGCCACAAAAAATCAAATGTGGGAAAGAATAGCCAACAAGGTCAATGCAGTAGAGACCATCCCACGCACCCAGAAGGAGATCAGGAGGAGGTGGCATGCCCTCAAGACCAGGGTTAAAGAGTGTGCCAACAAGAACCATGACCTGGCTCAGAGGACTGGCGGTGGCCCACCCATTCCACCCCTAACATTCATCGAATGAGAGGAGAAGGTGCTTGCCATACTGTATCCAGAGAGCCACACATGAATAGCTGGGGGAGTGGAGGCTGGTAAGTTACAAAAAATGTCTCCTACTACACTGCTATGTACTTTTGTGCACAACTGCAAAACTACACTTTCTAGGCCCTAATTCACTTATGTGCAACACACTCTTCCTAACACATGTCTCACAGATCTAACATTCACTCTCTCTGAATCACCCCAAAGGTAGCTAGCACCATTCCCATGGGGGCATGTGTACAGGCACTAGCACCACCACTCCCACCAGGCTCCCTTGTCCCACATCTGAGCAGGATGGAGCACTACCCATACCCACAACCATGTGTCAGCCATTGCATTGCTCTCTTCACACTTACAGGTAGGTAGCTATCTTAACAGAAAGGGTTGTTTGTGGATGGGAATCCTGTAATACAACTCCCACCAGGCCCCCTTTTACCACAGCTCAGCAGGAAGGTACCCCCCTCCCACTCATACCGATGTGGCAGCAATTTTCCTCCACTGTGTCACCGGTATGTAGATATTGCATTCACCCTGCCATTCTTTTCAAAATGCATGGAGCCATATGACCACACCATCCCACACATGTCGTCCAACTTGGCATAGATCCAACAGTCACATCCAGAGTGCAGATAGCTAAGCGTACGTAACTGTCACAGTAATTAAACTTTTATTCACCAAGTCACATGTTGAAGAAATTCAGGGCCCAATCATGCACAGCACAGAATGCAATATTTAAGTGCCATGGTGTCAGAGCATGAAGGCCCGTATGTACACAAAACATGCATGTTCAATTGGAAAAATGAAGTAAAGTACATGATATGAAAAAAGTATGTATACATTACAAAGACTCGTTCTTGCTTAGCTGAAACTAATTCCATGCAGAGCAAACCAAAATAAATCATCACATAAAGTTGATGTGCTTCAAGTCGTTAGATTACGACATGTCCTTGTAATCACACAAATTGTATGTGGCACATGGTTACTATTTACATGTCACACCATGGACAAGTAATGTATGTACCCCACCATCATGTTATGATGCTCAGTACCAAGAGATTGCAATATTAAGTGTGTGTATCATATGTAACTTTCAAACATCTAACACCAAGCTTGTGGAGAGCACTTCAATGACCATTTTGCCTCTGTTCAACAGGAGATCCACACCGACCTCCACCCACGGAACATGAACTCTCGGATGCAGACTCCCTATGCTTCTTGTATGAGGAGCAACAACCTGGCCCCTATAGACTGCTAGGGCGCATCATGTCCCAGGCACCCATTGTCCCCACCAGTGTCACCACCACAGCAGCAACAACAGTGCTGAACCCTGCTGCAACGACCTGTGTGGTATCAACCACCACCACTACTACTGCTGCCTGCAACAGTCTCCCAGCCTCCCTGCCAACCGACGCTCGCCACGACCGAACCACCGCCCCCCACCACCACCCTCCGCGCCTGGACTCCGATCAGCACCGAAGACACCGTCCGCATGATGAACTCCATCCACTCCGAAACTCCGACCGGCCCCTGCCCTCACCACGTCTTCAACAAGGCCGACGCTGTCATCGCACCCCACCTGCGGGACATCATAAACACCTCCTTTGACATCGCCACCTTCCCGGAGAGCTGGAAGCACGCCGAACTCAGCGCCCTACTAAAGAAACCAACAGCGGACCCCACCGAACTCAAGAATTACCGCCCCATCTCGCTCCTCCCGTTTCCAACCAAAGTCATATAGAAGACCATCAACAAACAGCTGGCCGCCTTCCTCGAGACGAATGGATCCCTCGACCCTTCACAGTCTGGCTTCCGAGCCAACCACAGCACCGAGACCGCCCTCATCGCTGCCACTGATGACATCCGAGCCCTGATGGACAACGGAGAAACAGCGGCCCTCATCCTTCTAGACCTCTCCGCGGCATTCGACACTGTCTGCCACCGCACCCTAGTGCAGCGCCTCAGCAACGTCGGAATCCAGGAGAAGGCACTGGAATGGATCATCTCCTTCCTCGACGGAAGAACACAGAGAGTCTGCATACCACTGTACAAGTCAGAGGCCACCGAAGTCATCTGCGGCGTCCCTCAAGGATCCTCGCTGAGCCCCACCCTCTTCAACGTCTACATGAGCCCCCTCGCGGCCATCGCACGCCAACACAACCTCAACATCATCTCCTACGCTGACGACACCCAGCTGATTCTTTCCCTGACCAACTACCCCCCCGCCGCCAGAGCCAACCTTCACGAAGGGATGAAAGACATAGCCGAGTGGATGACGACCAGCCGCCTGAAACTGAACTCAGACAAGACGGAAGTCCTCATCCTGGGCGCCTCGCCCTCCGCCTGGGACGACTCCTGGTGGCCCCCTGCCCTGGGCACCGCACCCAAACCGACAGACCACGCACGCAACCTGGGCTTCATCCTGGACTCCTCCCTCTCCATGACCAGACAAGTCAACGCCGTCTCCTCGTCATGCTTCAACATCCTGCGCATGCTACGGAAGATCTTTCGGTGGATCCCCACCGAGACCAGGAAGACGGTCACCCAGGCCCTCGTCACCAGCCGACTGGACTACGGCAACGCCCTCTACGCCGGAACCACCGCCAAGCTCCAGAAGAGACTCCAGCGGATCCAGAACACCTAAGCCAGACTCATCCTCGACATCCCACGACACAGCCACATCTCCGGACAACTGAGAGACTTGCATTGGCTCCCCGTCAACAAAAGAATCACCTTCCCCCTCCTCACCAACGCACACAAAGCCCTACACGATCAAGGCCCGAGCTACCTCAACAACCGCATCAACTTCTATGCTCCCAAACGCCATCTACGATCAGCCAGTCACGCCCTTTCCGCCATCCCCCGCATCCGAAGAACGACAACAGGAGGAAGGTCCTTCTCCTACCTGGCCACCAAGACCTGGAACTCCCTCCCGTCCGACCTGCGCCTGACCCAAGACCACCTCTCCTTCAGGAAGAAGCTCAAGACCTGGATGTTCGAGCAGTAGCAGCACCCCCAGCCCCCCCCAAGCGCCTTGAGACCCTCCGGGTAAGTAGTGCGCTCTATAAATGCCTTTGATTGATTGATTGATTGATTGGTTACCAATACCAACACACAATGAAAGGAGGGCAGGTAGAGTTTGCGGGTGCGTCGAGTGCCAACGCCACTGGTCCGGGTCAGCAGGACAGGTGGGAGAGCAACTGGGGGTCAAATACCGGAGGACACTGGGACCGAAGCCCTGGCCAACATTGCCAGAGTCCTTGGGGCAAATGAGCAAACCCAGTAATAGATGGGCCAGGTTGTGGAAGAGGTGTGTGAGCTCCTACTGCTGCAGAGGTCCATTGATATGGGTATGTGCCAAATTGTGGGCCTCATGGGCCAGCTAGTGGGTGTTCTTAGGGACAGACGTGTGTCCCAAAGGACAGTTCACCCACACAGAGGGGCGAGCTGCAACAAAATTACTTCCCAGACACCACTGAGCCTGCAGCAGTGGCCCTCCCTGCCAAACGCATAAGGGGCCATCCGAAAAACATCAGGGGAAGATCATGTGGCAATGCACCATCCAAATGCTAGTCACCAAGCTAGCCATGATGTTCCCCTTGACATTGACTTTGTTGACTATCCATTCCCACATTGCCCATGTTGATGGCAGGTGTGACAACATCCATATGGTGACTACTCTATTGTCTCATTTACCATCACCTACAAAGCAGAAATTTACTTAGCACCATTTTGTAAATATTCACTTTCTGTCACAAATACTCATTGCAAATAAACACTCTTTACACACCTATGTCTTTGTGTCAGCTCCATGTTTATCACAGTATGTACAATGTCAACTCAGATTCCAATGTACCACAAGCTCTGATTGTGATGAGGCAATAAGAGGGTGAAGGGACCTAAAAAGACACAAGAGAATGACGTTTACTTGTCAGGTGATGCCATCAGAGCAAGAACACTCCACTAGTCATCAAGGTATACAAACCAGCAAACATAACAATGAGCAACAACATCAACATAGCCATGAAGTAGCTGGTCATAAATACCCTGTGCCACACACATCAGCCATTAACACAGAGCGAACAACAGCCGGCAGTCAAAAAGCTCTTAGCCTTCTCACTACCATCAAAGGCAACAGACAATGTCACTGTTGTACAATGTTACTCACACTCAAGGGAAGTAGTTGTTGATGAGCTATTGACTCAGGTCATTACCTTCCTCCTCTCCACTACCGTTGTCAGTGGACATGTGTGCGTTTGCAGTGGGGGTATCTGCTGCTCATCATCGTCCTGGAGCAGGGGGATCTCTTTTTGCAAGGCCAGGTTGTAGGGCGTGCAGCATGCAACTAAGATCTGACACACCTTTTGGGGAGAGCAGAGTAGTGCACCTCCGATCTTGTCCAGACACCGGAATCTAGGCTTCAGAAGCCCAAAAGTATGTTCCACCACACAACGTGTCCTCCCATGTGCCTCATTGTAGCGGACTTCACCTGGGGTCCTGGGATTCCTCAGTGGGCTTAGCAACCAAGGCTGGTTAGAATACACAGAATCACCTAGGTGTGAGATACACAGACCAATTTTGTAATATAAATAGTAGCTGAGAACAGCATGTCACACATACAGCACACTACTTGACTCTGCGTACTCACCAACAAGCCAAGCATGCTCCGGATGCAGAATTGTCATCAGCTGTGGTATGATGCTGTTACGCAGTATGTAGGAATCATGTGCTGATCCTGGAAATCTGGCACAGACATGGGAGATAATCATATCCGATTGGCATACCACTTGCACATTAATGGAATGGAAATGCTTCCTGTTCCTGTATATGTGCTCACGTGCCTGTGGTGGAACCAGTCCAACATGTGTGCCGTCAATGGCACCAAGAACATTCGGTATGTTGTCAAGGTCATAAAAATCAACCTTCACAGCTGCCAATTGATGTCTTTTGGGAAAATGGATGTAGTGGTCCTTGTATGTCATCATTGCAGACAGGACATCATGTAGCACCATGCTGAACATTGGTTGACACATCCCACCTACGCTGGCCACAGTGTACTGGAACAAACCAGTTGCAAAGAAATGCATGGCCACCATCACCTTAACTGTTGGTGTCAAAGTAGTCGGATACGTTCTGTGAGGCCTCAGATGGGGCTCCAACTGACCACATAGGTCTTGAAGGTACGTCGATCCAGACGGTATTTCCCTATGATGTCCTCATCCTCCATGTATGCCAGCACTGTGAACGGACGATTCACATTTGGTCATCTCCTACATAAAATGAAAGTGGACACATGTAAATTCAATTCCCATATGAGATGTGTCCAACATCTTACATCTCGACTCACACAGCACCAACAATGACTGGACTGAAACAATAGCTTAATGCCCAAGTCACATGCAGAGACACCTTGAGCTCAGGTAGTTGTACATGTGGTCAGTATGTACATACTGAGTACCTCCAAAACATATTCTGACTATGTGTATGGAAAATGGTACATTCCGACATCTTGTGTCACCAGCCCTGAGAGTAATTGACTTAGCACATGTTTGAAACAGCAACACTGCTGACTTCTATGTAGCTGCTGTACCTGTCACACCTTCTTGTGTAAGTCGGACAGAGCAGACGTCTTCAACACAATGAGCACAGTGTGTGTAAGCAGACCAACTATCACATTGATTTCAGCAATCTACACAGTTAAATAGGCACATTATATAGTTAGTGGACTGTGGCAGCGTCCCTACCGCTTTTAAAAACCTAAGCGCTATTGTGTGTTGCTCGCCTGCCTAGCGGCGCGTGAGCATTTTATGCTTTTTAAATATTGCACTTCATCTGCTTAGCAGCGCGTGAGCATTTCATGCTTTTTTAAATATTGCACCTCATCTTTCCTTACCTGGCTGGGAGACACAGCGTGTTGGCAGCGCGTTGGGTGTGCCCCTTGATTTTTAGCTCGGCTGAGCTCCACTAGACGGATCACGGAGGACTGGACTCGCCCCTCCCTCCCGCCTCGGTCTGACGCCGGTGATTAGCGCCGTTTGTGCAGAGGGCGTGGAGGGTCCGAGCCAGGCACTTCCGGTAGGGAACAGCAGCGCTCTAGTGGTTGGAACGCTGGGGGGGATATAAGGCACTGGAGTCTGGAGCCTGATGTGGTAAGTGGACTGTGGCAGCGTCCCTACCGCTTTTAAAAACCTAAGCGCTATTGTGTGTTGCTCGCCTGCCTAGCGGCGCGTGAGCATTTTATGCTTTTTAAATATTGCACTTCATCTGCTTAGCAGCGCGTGAGCATTTCATGCTTTTTTAAATATTGCACCTCATCTTTCCTTACCTGGCTGGGAGACACAGCGTGTTGGCAGCGCGTTGGGTGTGCCCCTTGATTTTTAGCTCGGCTGAGCTCCACTAGACGGATCACGGAGGACTGGACTCGCCCCTCCCTCCCGCCTCGGTCTGACGCCGGTGATTAGCGCCGTTTGTGCAGAGGGCGTGGAGGGTCCGAGCCAGGCACTTCCGGTAGGGAACAGCAGCGCTCTAGTGGTTGGAACGCTGGGGGGGATATAAGGCACTGGAGTCTGGAGCCTGATGTGGTAAGTGGACTGTGGCAGCGTCCCTACCGCTTTTAAAAACCTAAGCGCTATTGTGTGTTGCTCGCCTGCCTAGCGGCGCGTGAGCATTTTATGCTTTTTAAATATTGCACTTCATCTGCTTAGCAGCGCGTGAGCATTTCATGCTTTTTTAAATATTGCACCTCATCTTTCCTTACCTGGCTGGGAGACACAGCGTGTTGGCAGCGCGTTGGGTGTGCCCCTTGATTTTTAGCTCGGCTGAGCTCCACTAGACGGATCACGGAGGACTGGACTCGCCCCTCCCTCCCGCCTCGGTCTGACGCCGGTGATTAGCGCCGTTTGTGCAGAGGGCGTGGAGGGTCCGAGCCAGGCACTTCCGGTAGGGAACAGCAGCGCTCTAGTGGTTGGAACGCTGGGGGGGATATAAGGCGGATGTGTTGTCGACAGCGCAGCGGGCGAGCGCAGCGGGCGCGACGAAGGCGCGCCGGAGTCGCGCCAGAGTTAAGCCCGTCTGCGCCCGTCCGCGGCCGACTGCGGCCCAGGGCCATAACCCCTGTCCCTCCCTCCCGTCAAATCTCTTGGAGTCGAGATGAGCTACTTCTCCTCCGAAGAGAGCTATGCGGGCTATGCCCCCACAGCATTGATGTAGGGACCAACGCGGGCTGCAGCCACTGTAAATATACCTTCGACACAGGCAAAGCGCTTACCGCAGGCCAGCATACTTTGGTATGTGGTCTACTGAATGTGCGTTCCCTACGGAAACATGCCATTGACATCCATGACCTCCTTACGGGGAAGCAGTGGGACCTCTTATTCCTCACGGAAACATGGCTTGATCAAGACTCCATGCCGGAGGTCATTGAGGCCATTCCTGAAGGCTATGGCATACAAAGGCTAGATAGACCACGTGGGAGAGGGGGTGGGATAGCCATTGTTGCGCGGCGAGATTACCAATGCCAGCTGGATCGCATGGCGATCGACGGCAGTGAAGCTGGCGCCTTTTCCATTTTGATTAATGGCTGCTTCACTCTGAAAGGCTTGCTAATCTATCGTCCTCCAGGCTCTTCTACTGCCTTCGTTGAAGAGCTAGTGGAAGGTGTTACAGAAGCTGCTCTGCGCTCGGACAAATATCTGGTCCTAGGGGATCTGAACCTTCACCTAGATACCCCCTCGGACAAAGTGGCGAGCGAGCTATGCCACACGATGGCTAACCTACAATTTGAGCAGAAGGTACTGTTGCCTACTCATAAGTTGGGTCACCTTCTGGACCCAGTTTTTGCCAACTGGAGTCAAGTGGACGCCCATGCCCCGATTCCCATTGCATGGTCTGATCACTTCCTCGTCCCTTTTACCATTGAATTACAGGAACCCCGTCCTAATGACCCTCCCGCTGATAAACATCCTAGGGGGAAATGGACGGCGTTCTCCCAGGCCAAATTCAATCTGGCACTTACCGAGAAAGGTATTCCCGTGGGGGACGGGGCTGATGAAGTCAATGCCAACTTTGACCAACGCATCTTTGAAGCCCTGAATCAGGTGGCACCGCTTGGCTTGTCGAAATCAGGCGGCCGAATACAACGGTCGGCACCTTGGTATAATGAAGATCTGCGAACGGCCAAGGCTGCATGCAAACGCGCCGAAAGGCAATGGAGGATTGCATACTCCGCACAGGCCAAAACTACTTATATGGATTGCAGGCGGGCATATCATATGATGATTAGGAAGGCCAAATCATCGTATTATTGCAATAAAATTGAGGAAGCCAAACAGTCTACCAAGGAGCTTTTCTCTATTTATAAATCCATTGCAATAGGAAAAACTGCCACAGCACCGAAGGAGCTCTGCACCACGGAGGGTTGCAATCGCATTGCGGAGTACTTTGCAATTAAAGTCTCCAACATTTACAACTCCTTCCCCCAGAAGACAGATAGAGGCACTGCCCCCGTGGAACTCCCTCGAAGGGAAGGGGAACATCGGTTGACCATGTTTGTCACTCCTTCCACAACGGAGCTTCTCCGTATATGTGGATCCATCAAATCCGGTTCCCCCAGAGACCCGACTACCCCGAGCCGGCTTAAGGATAGCTTACCAGTGCTAGAGCCCTACGTCCGTCAGCTTTTGGACGTCTCTTTTGAGTCTCAGGTGGTCCCGAAGGCCTGGAAGCAGGCGGTGGTACTTCCCCTGCAAAAAAAGGCCAATGTCAGCTTTGATAAATTGGACAACCTCCGTCCTATCTCCCTCCTCCCCTACATGGCGAAGGTGGCGGAAAAAACAGCCAATATACAGCTCATGCAGTTTGTGGAGACGGCTTCGCTACTCCACGACTCGCAGTTTGGCTTCCGTCCCCGCCACTCGACGGAGTCCGCTCTCCTCGTGGCGGTAGAAGCTCTTAGACAGGGAGTAGACGAGGGCCAGACGATGGCACTGATCCTTTTAGACCTAAGCGCAGCATTCGACACTGTAGCACATTCCACCTTGCTACAGTGTCTGAGTGAAGGTGGGGTGACAGGTGCTGCGCTTGGCTGGATCAAGTCCTTCCTCTCTGAGAGATGCTTTCAGGTCAGACTGGGTGAGTGCTATTCCAGGGAGATTGAGTTGGGCCAGGGCGTCCCTCAGGGTTCGTCCCTGAGCCCAACTCTATTTAATATTTACGTCTCCCCCCTAGCGGCTATTGTGGAGGGTCACGGCCTCCGCTTGGTGTCCTATGCCGATGACACGCAGTTGGTCATCTCCCTATCGCGCGCGCCCGGTCTTGCGGCAGACATCTTCAGGAATTGCATGAAAGACCTTGCGGCCTGGATGTCTGCCAACTGTTTAAAGTTGAACGGGAGCAAGACCGAGGTGCTCGTGGTGGGGGGTGTACCGTCGGCGTGGTCGTCGGCGTGGTGGCCACCTTGTCTGGGGGAAGTCCCCGCTCCCTGCCGGGAGGCTAGGAATCTGGGCGTGTGGGTCGATAAGGACCTCACCTTTGGCCCACATGTCGGTCGGGTGGCGGGGGTATGTTTCAGCGTTCTGAGAGTTCTTAGGAAAGTCTTAGACCTGCTTCCTATCTCTGCTCGTCGGACGCTGGTACATGCCTTGGTCACCTCCCGACTTGATTACGGGAACCTGCTTTATTTGGGGGCCACAGGCAAGGTCATCGGTCGCTTGCAGGTTCTTCAAAATGCGGCAGCGCGGTTGGTCCTTAGACTCCCTAGGAGATCTTCCGCCAAGCCAGCCTTGCGAGCGCTCCATTGGCTCCCCATTGAGAGGAGAGTAAAGTTCAAGGCCCTTTCCACCTGCCACCGTATTTTGTACGGCAAGGCACCTCTCCCGCTCCAGAGCTTAGTAGCCTACTACGAGCCTACACGCAGTCTTCGGTCCTCGCAGGTTGGGCTGTTAAAAGTTCCAAGAATATCTAAAGCTCGGATGGGAGGCAGGTCCTTCAGATACCTCGCTCCCATATGCTGGAACAAACTGCCACTGGAACTTCGGCTTGAGCCTTCTGAGATCCAGTTTAGGAAAAAACTTAAGACTTATCTCTTTCAGTAGACAGCTGGGTTAGGAGGAGGGGGGACAGTCATTTCACTTACCATAGCGCGGGGACACGCCAGTGGCGTAACCAGGCGCTTAATAAATGCCCAATAATAATAATAATAATAATAATAATAATAATAATAATAGTCCATCATTACTGTGGGTTGATTAGCCATCTCACACATTAACATGTTCACAAATATAAGAGTCCATTACACAACGTATCTGTGTACATGCACAAAAATATCATATGTGACATGTGAGGAAGCATATGCCAATGCATGTAATCCTGTGCACTGACATGACATGTGTAGTTATCAGTGAGTTCAATGTCACACTAGCATTGAATTTAGCAAGCAGGTGGCTTAGTTCATTGAAAGTGTCTAGTGTTCCATGATGAGAATTGGCCATTGCCATTGCTACAGCATGATGTGTCCATTGGTGCTGTATATGTGCTACGCCACCGCAATCAAAGTCATTGACCAGAACTGAAAAATGCCAATCCGCGATAGCGACCACCTGGGCCCTGCGGTGTGACACCGCCAATGCCCATGCCTTATAACCAATGGGAACCACAATCGCGGTCATGAATTCCACATTTGAAACCAGCGGTAGGTGAGTTCCGCTGCTGCGGGCTCGGTCATTGGGTATAATCTAAGATGCACAATTGCGGTAGCGACCGTCTGGCCCCTGTGGTGTGACACCGCCAATGCCCATGCCTTTTCAGCCAATGGAAACCACAATTGCAGTAGTGAAATACACATTTGAACATTGTGGTAGGTGTGCACCGCCACCGCGGTCCCGGTCATTGGTAACATTTGAAAAAAGCTCACCAGGAACACCAATTGCAGCAGCTGAGTACCATTGAAACAACTCCAATGGGCTATATATATGTGTCTGTAAGAGAGCCACATAATTCAATTGCATCCAAACACAAGTGCCTGCCATTCTTCACCAACAACTGTTGTTGTTCCTGTCTCCTGGACCCAGTGATGGCGAGCAAGAGGACATGGGCCCATCCCTTCAACGCGGAGGGGCTGGAGGTCCCAGTGGACGAGGTGCTTTCACAGTATGAAGGTTATATGGTGCTCCAGATGTACTGGTAAGTGTTTCAAAGGGACAGTTTGAGATTGCTCACAGTGCTCACATGACATTGCTCTGCAGTAGTATGTGCCTGTGTGTGCAAGTTAATGTGCATCCATCCTCATTTTTGATGTACCATGCTCTATACCTTACCTGGCCTAGTAAATATTACACTTGAGTATTTGGAGAGGATGGCAACATGAACATTTCGACAGCCCTTCACCTGCAAGTAAAATACAAATGTTGGTCTAAGACTGGGTAATATTAATGAGTGATACACTGCCTGGCATGGTGAATTCATGTCAATGGGATATGTAGCCTTATTTCCACAGATCCATGGCTGCATTGAAGGATGGGAGGGACATGCAGTATTTTTGCAGCCATACTATCACACTGCTGGTTTGCACAGTCGAAGTCAGGAAAAACATTGCCTGGGCTATGTGATGACATAGTACATGAGGTTTTCACAGGCTCATTTGTGACATTGCAAAGGTCTATCTTCCAGAGGGTAATGAAGAATGGGTGTACAGTTTTCATATTGCCCACTTGGATATGTGTGCATTAGGGACAAGAGTAAAATGTCTGAGTGTAACACTTTTGGTGGTAAATCACCTATGACACATCAAATGTAATTTGGAGATATCATCCTTCCATTTTTTTCATTACGTGTTGTCTCACATGTGTACAAAAGGGGGGTGGTGATGGACAGAGCATCTGAATCAATCAAACACTCACACCCAGTCAAAAGATCTGGGTTTAATCCATCACCGTTCTTTAGCCCACTCTGCCACCCCAGTTCAGATATGGCTATATGCAAATCAGTCAGACCCTGTGCCTCATGGGAACAGTCCAGCCCGAACTGCCAAGCCATGTCTTCCCTGGACCGGAAACAAGCTTCCGAGGACTGGTTTCTGGCATTCCAGCCATCTTCAGCCCGGCTTGCTTGAATCCAGTGGCAAAGTGAGCAAGGGACTCACGTCTGAGCATACCCTGCCAAACTTATGGCGGCCAAAAGCGGTACAATAGGGGGGTGGTGATGGATGGAGCATTTGCATCAATCAAACACTCACACCCAGTCAACAGATCTGGGTTTAATCCATCACCGTTCTTTAGCCCACTCTGCCACCCCAGTTCAGACATGGCTCTATGCAAATCAGCCTGACCCTGTGCCTCATGGGAACAGTCCAGCCCGAAATGCCAAGCCATGTCTTCCCTGGACCAGAAACAAGCTTCCGAGAACCGGTTTCTGGCATTCCAGCCGACTTCAGCCCGGCTTGCTTGAATCCAGTGGCAAAGTGAGCAAAGGACTCACGTCTGAGCATACCATGCCACACTTATGGTGGCCAAAAGCGGTAAAAAAGGGGGGTGGTGATGGACGGAGCATCTGAATCAATCAAACACTCACACCCAGTCAAAAGATGGGTTTAAACCATCACCGTTCTTTAGCCCACTCCGCCACCCCAGTTCAGACATGGCTATATGCAAATCAGTCTGACCCTGTGCCTCATGGGAATGGTCCAGCCCGAACTGCCAAGCCATGTCTTCCCTGGACAGGAAACAAGCTTCCGAGGACCGGATTCTGGCATTCCAGCCGTCTTCAGCCCGGCTTGCTTGAATCCAGTGGCAAAGTGAGCAAGGGACTCACGTCTGAGCATACCCTGCCAAACCTATGGCGGCCAAAAGCGGTACAAAAAGGGGGTGGTGATGGACGGAGCATCTGAATCAATCTAACACTCACCCCCAGTCAAAAGATCTGGGTTTAATCTGTAGGAGAGTAGGGTCTGCTATCCTATGGTCACCCCAAATTTTTGCTTTTTGCTTCACTGGTTTATGACTTAATGTGGCTGTGGGCCTGCTAATCAGACCCACAGCCTGCTGTTCTCTCTCTAAATTACTGCCAGTGCACTCTAGGTGCATTACGAATTGGATTCTGGTTCACCTTATTGGCCCCTGTAGCAGTGTACCCTAGGTGCCCAGGGCATAGGTGTTTCCAAGGCCTACCAGGGGCTGCAGCATGTATTGTGCCACCCCTGGCCTGGCCTCCATATTTGACACAACTGGCTGATCACTCAGCTGGGGTAAGTTGGTGTAATCACCTCTTACTTAGATATAGTATCCCTATATCTAACCCTAAACTGGACCCATATGTTCCTATCAGCCACTCCTATGGAAGGCCTCATCAATCCTGGAGACAGAGTGCTTGGAAATATGTGAGATGGTGCTCTAGCATGAGCTGAGCCTGTCTGCAGCTGTCGGGAACCACTCCCTAAGCTGTTCCGGGATATTGCCATACCATATATTCTTAAGTGCATTATAATCCTCGCGGTTATATGCTATCTTTAGTTTGGCTTTATCAAAACATGTCGAGTAAGGTGTCATACGAATTGGAATACTATCCCCTCTACAGTTCTGTCGACAGGGATAGCATTCCACCCTTCTAGAGGGACACGACATGTGTGTAGCCTTAACCCCGGTTAAAGTTAACCAGAGCCTCAATATCACAAAATGGATGCTGCCACCACAGACACGAGTCTGACCCCCTGCTGCTGGGAGTCCTTCCAGCGAGGGAGGCTTGGACAAAGGGTTTCCTGCCTTGAGAGGTGCGAGCACCACCCCAGACAGGGTTTTGTGTATTGGGTAGGACAGGGCTGAATAGATTGAGACATGCCCGGGGCACACAAGGTGTCCCCGTGCATAAGCCAGTCCAAACCGGTCCTGGGACTTTCCAGACCCAGGCCTGGCGAGGAGCTGGAAAGGAAAGGGGGTGTAACCGCCCCCCTTCCTGGTCCCACCCAGAGGAGGGACCTAGTAGGTTATCTACCCCTCAGATTGGGAATAAGAGTGGGAGCAGTGCCATTGCACAGCAGATCATCCTAAATCAACTTTACACGAAGAAGACGACTGGACTTCGACATTCTGCTGCACAGAAGACTGAAGAGAATCTCCCTTGTGGCCTAGGAGTGGCCACCCTGTGAACACAGGTACCAACCAGCGAATCGACGTCTGCTTTGCCGCCGCCTCCCGCCGGAGACCGAGCCCAGAGCCTGACAAGACCCAGACTCTCAGAGACGTCTCACAGCCGGATCCACAGTCCCTGCAAAGAAGGGACCCGTGGAGGCACCGAGAGACTTGGGACCAGACTTCTTGGAAGACACCCGAAGAGCTGACAGTGCAGCAGCAGAGGCATCCTCGACGTTGTGCTTTGGGGACTGAGAACCCCCACCTCAGAGCAGCCCTCGCACTGAAGATCAGCCCCCCAGCATCTCCACGATCTGCGTGGGGCCCTTTTGCATTGTGCCACTCAACGCGCCATCCCGGCCACTAGCCACGTGGTCAGCGGCCATCTTGGCGACTACAACTACAAACTACACTGCGGGTCTGGTTGCTCCAGACCTGCCCTCGCTCCTGTGAAAAGGAGCACCCACTCTGACCTTGCTGGTCCGAGTACTAAGCCTTTTTTGACTCCTGCGTGGCTTGCATTAGCCAAGGCCTGTTTGCTCCGATCAAGTTGCCAACACCGCCAACAGTGAGAAACCTGCACGGGACAGCTTGTGACCGACTCCTGGATGTCCTCGACCCCCGGTGTCCACGTGGCTGCAGAGAGAAGCTACACCTCAACGCCTGTTTGCACCCGACATCGCCTGGTTCCAATCTGGTTCCACGGTAGTCACTGGCTAGTGACTTTGAACATTGTCCCCTCTGCTTTCAGGTCTTCACATCTTCAGATCCACCCTTGGATCCACCGGAACTCTTCACCTCGAGCCGCCTGCAGCATCTTCAGCTCCAAGCACCATCGACCAGCGTGACGAAACCCGACACTACTTCGACCCTGTGCACCCGCTTCCTGTGGGTGAGGTAACTCAGCTCTGCTGGTGTTCCTACACTGGTACACACCTCTAGGGCCTGTGTCTCAAGTTTCAGCTTTCTAGGTCACTCGGAAGGTTCCGAACTAACTAACTTTGTACTTTTTACGCAACATAGACTTTGCATTGGTGAGTGCGTGCACTTTAAACATTGCACCCGAGTCCCGCGGGCCTTTCCCGACTTACAGCCTGATTCATGTACATGCCGTTTTGCGTGTCCCTAATAGCGAATCATAGCGAATCGCTATTGAGGACACGCAAAACGGCATTCATGTAGGAATTGCTACTTAAATAGCAATTCCTACATGTTCTTTATTTGCGAGTAGCAATTTGCTACTCGCAAATACTCCCCAATCATTCCTATGGGCCAAGAGGCCCATTGGAATGAATGGGGATTTGCGAGTAGCAAATTGCTACTCGCAACTGAGATAGCGATTTTAAGGGTGCCAGGGGTGTCCAAAGGACGCCCTGTAGCACCCCTAAAATGCACTTTTGGACAGGTGTTGCGCACACACATGTCCAAAGGACGTGTGTGTGCTACATGCAACTTTGAATGATGCTTTTAAAAGCATTTTTCTGAGTTTTTGCTATTTACCGACAGGTCTGACCTGTCGGTAAATAGCGGCCCCAAAAGTCCAAAATCGCAATTTTGTTGTGTGTCATGAATAGCATTTGAGGAATCTCTATTAGAGATTCCTTAAATGCCATTCCACGCAAATATGCGAATTCTTACATAGCGATTTTTGCATTTGGTATCATGAATACCAAATGCAAAAATCGCACTCGCTAAGGGCCAGATTCTGAGAATCTGGCCCTTTGCGAGTGCAATTTACCTACATGAATCAGGCTGTTAGTCACTGCTAGTTTTGAATAGCTCCAGCGATTCCCAAGGCCCTAGGCCTGTTTCCGTTCCCATTGGTATCTCTTATACCACTTTCTTAGTATATGGTTTAGGTGGCCCCTAGGGCTCATCCATATTGTGCAACTTTTGTGTATTTTAAACTGTCTTGTATTTAACGCTTGTGCTTCTGTGCTCATAAAGAGTCCAGGGGATACTTTTAGTTAATAAATCAATATATATTTTCAATATATATCGGTGTGGTGTCCTTTCATTTGGTATTCAAGGGGGTTGTGTATGGTAATACAGCTGGCTTCACATGCCTTTCAGAGTTTAGCCTAAGACTGCTTTGTCCACGTTACCACTAGGATAACTGGTCTATAAGGTTGACTTACAACCAATCATCATAAGGGTTGCTTGGCATGGTACAAAGTGATCACTAGAATTAGTGAGCATTATATACCAGGCCAACTTTTCACATTGGTGAGCAGCGGATTGGGATCTGAGCTTGCTGTTGTTTTACCATTACAATCTTTGAGATTATCATTTGAAAGATCATACAGGTACCTGCTAGGTACATATAAAACAAGACTAGTATACTTAAGTTCTACTGAACTTAGTTGTTGTAGAGGAAAGGGAGTAGCACACCCTGACTACAACTACTAGATAGGTTTAGTAGGTAAACACCAGTGTAGGTAGATTGCAACACATCCACCCACACTAGAGCAATGTCTGGAGCAGAGGGTTCCACTGGGAATGTCTCTGGTGAGAGTGACCCTCCAAGGGCACCATCCAAATTTGCTATTTTTTCCTTTAAGGAATTAAGACAGCTTTGTGTCTTAAGGGGTCTGAGGACAGGGCCTTCCCCTACCACAGACCACCTTAGAGAGATCTTGGACCAGTCTGAGACTCTAAAGACCTCTAAAGCAGACCCCACAGGGAATGCTGAAGGAGGCAATCCTTCTGAGGATGACACTGCAGAAGCCCCTGTCCCTATAATCCTGGTAGATGATTAAGCCCCCATCACTGGAGCTCCTCAGGTAGATGAGGAGGAGGAAGAGGAAGAAGAGACAGAAGGGGGGAGCAGTGAGTCAGATGATGACAGAAATAGCCAGGTGCTGGTCAGTAGGCTGAACCAGGCTAACTTAAGCCTATTTGGGACTGAATCTGGGAACAACCCATTCCGACCCCCAGGTGGACTTAACCAGAAGCCTAGGAGGAGAAGGACTCACTCAGGTGACTCTGACAACTCCCATGCTTCTAGAGGTTCTCATGGTCACTCCAGAAGGGAGATGACTAGCCCTCAGAGAAGGGAACATGAGGCCAAAATGAGAGAGGCTGAGCTTAGGATCCAGAGACAAGAATTAGAGGTTGCCCTGGCCAAAGAGAAACTTGCTAGAGCAAGACAGCCTAGAGAGAGTGGGGGAATAGAACCCACTGGTGGCAGCAATATCCACAAGGATAAAGACAGGTCTTTTGATAACAGAAACCTGAGTAACATTGTGCCCCCCTACAAAGCTGGGGATGATATCCAAAAATGGATAACTGCAATGGAGAGAGCCTGCAGAGTACAGCAGATCCCTCAGGAGCAGTGGGCAGCAATCTTGTGGCTCTCCTTTGAAGGTAGAGGCCGAGACAGACTCCTCACAGTTAGTGATGGGGATTCTAGAAACTACCTGGTCCTGAAGAGTGCTCTGATTGATGGGTTAGGCTTAACCACTAAACAGTACAGGTTAATGTTCAGAGATACCCAGAAGACACAGACTCAGGACTGGTCTGAATTTGTTGAGTGTGCCACTAAGGCTCTGGAGGGATGGTTGCTGGGAAGCAAGGTTACAGACTATGAAGGATTGTATAATTTGCTGATGAGAGAACACATTTTAAATAATTGTCAGAACCAGCAGTTGCATCAACATTTGGTTGACTCAGATTTGACCTCTCCCCAAGAATTGGGAAAGAGGGCAGATAAATGGGTTAGAACCAGAGTTAAGCAAAAGAACCAGAACCAGAACCAGGGTGGTGACCAGAAGAAAACAGACCAGAAGGGTGGGGAGCAGAAACCTAAAGACCAGAAGTCTTTAACAGGGCCCCAAACTGATACAGAGGGTGGGTCCCAAACTTCCAAGAAAAAAAGAAAGAAGGTCAGAAGAAACCCTGGTGTAAAACTTGTAAGAACACCTCTCACTGGACAAGTGAGTGTAAAACGGGTGGAGCCCCCAGCAATGCAGCCCCTAAGGCACCTGCACCCACTAGTACAGCTAGCAGTGCTGGTCCACAAACCAAGGGGGTAGTGGGTATCACCTTGGGAACTGAAGGAGATTCTGACCTAGTCAGAACCCTTACACAGGCTGTTCTGATTGGTGAAGGGGACATAGATTTGACCCCTGACATCAGTCCCAGTAACCTGGGCAAATACAGACAGACACCTTTGATTAATAACAAAGTGGCTCAAGCTTACAGGGACACATGTGCCAGTGTCACTATGGTGACACCTAACTTTGTGGACCCTGGACAGTACATGCCAGGTGATAATTACCTGGTGACCAATGCCAGCAATGTCACTACTTCACATAGTGTGGCACTTGTTAACTTTTCCTGGGGAGGGGTAACTGGCCTAAAAAGAGTTGTGGTTAGTGCTGATCTCCCAGTTGAATGTTTGTTGGGCAATGACCTGGAGAACTCTCTGTGGTCAGAAGTTGAGTGCAGGACTCATGCAGAGATGTTAGGGATATCATCCCATGTCCTTGCTGTGACCAGGTCACAGGCCAAAAAGTGCCTCTCTGAACCTCAGGTCTTGGATCCTGGAACAATGGACCACGTACCTTCCAAGAAGAAGAACAGGAGGGTTAAGGCTGTGCCTTCCCAACTGCCTACAAGTGAGGATCCAGCTTCACAGGAAGCTGGTCTTGAGACCCCTGAAGGAACTGTCTCTGAAGAACTTGAACCTGATCCGGTTGAGTTTTTGGGGACAGGGGGACCTTCTAGGGCAGACTTGGGGCAGGCTCAGTTAACCTGTCCTTCTCTTGAACCCCTCAGACAGCAGGCTGCTGCTGAGGCTGCTGGGAATGCTCAAGGTGCCCATAAGGTTTATTGGGATGAAGGACTCCTTTACACAGAGGGTAGAGACCCCAAGCCTGGTGCAACCAGGAGGTTGGTTATACCTCTGCAATTTAGGGGTTTCCTTCTCACCTTGGCCCATGATATTCCTTTAGCAGGACACTTAGGCCAGAATAGGACCTGGGACAGGCTTGTCCCTCACTTTCACTGGCCTCACATGTCTGAAGACACCAAGGAGTTTTGTCGCTCCTCTGAAACCTGCCAAGCCAGTGATAAAGCAGGTGGAACCACAAAGGCCCCCCTAATACCACTACCTGTGGTGGGGGTTCGATTTGAAAGAGTGGGGATTGATATTGTAGGTCCGATGGATCCCCCTACAGCATCTGGGCACAGATTCATACTGGTGGTGGTGGACCATGCCGCCAGGTACCCAGAGGCAATTCCACTTAGGACCACAACAGCTCCTGTTGTGGCCAGGGCCTTACTTGGAGTTTTCTTCAGAGTGGGGTTTCCTAAGGAGGTAATATCTGACAGAGGTGCCAACTTCATGTCAGGATATTTGACAGCTATGTGGAAGGAATGTGGTGTCAACTACAAGTTCACCACTCCTTATCATCCACAATGTAATGGGCTTGTGGAAAGGTTTAACAAGACCCTAAAGGGTATGATCAAAGGATTACCTGAAAAGCTCAGGCGCAGATGGGACATCCTTCTACCCTGCCTTTTGTTTGCTTACAGAGAGGTCCCTCAAAAGGGGGTTGGCTTCAGCCCCTTTGAATTGTTGT
Source organism: Lissotriton vulgaris (assembly GCF_964263255.1). Lineage (NCBI taxonomy): Eukaryota > Metazoa > Chordata > Amphibia > Caudata > Salamandridae > Lissotriton > Lissotriton vulgaris. Next base: position 132,947 of record NW_028241917.1, on the reverse strand, counting down.
TTGGGCACCCTGTAAGAGGACCCCTGTGTCTGGTGAAGGAAGGATGGGAGTTACCTCTCAAAAAGCCTAAGCAAGACATAGTGGACTATGTACTTGGTCTCCGCTCCAGGATGGCAGAGTACATGGAAAAGGCATCCAAAAACCTTGAGGCTAGCCAATAATTACAGAAAGCTTGGCATGACCAAAAGGCTGTCTTGGTTGAGTTTCAGCCTGGACAGAAGGTATGGGTGTTGGAGCCAGTGGCCCCAGCAGCACTCCAGGACAAATGGTCTGGACCCCATACAATTCTGGAAAAGAAGGGAGAGGTTACCTTCTTGGTGGACCTAGGAACTCCCAGGAGCCCCCACAGGGTGCTCCATGTCAACAGACTAAAGGCATATGTCAGCAGGGCAGACATGGGCTTGCTCATGGCTACAGATGAGAGACAGGAGGAAGAGAGTGACCCTCTCCCAGACCTGCTCACTCAGAACCCTGAGGATGGCTCGGTTGATGGTGTGGCCTTAGATGGCAGCCTCACTGAACATCAGCAAAATGACTGTAGACAAGTTCTGCAGGCATACAGGCATATGTTCTCATTGACACCCAGTCAGACTAACTGGTGTACCCATGTGGTGGACACTGGTGACAGTCTTCCTGTAAAGAGCAAGATTTACAGGCAACCTGATCATGTCAGGGACTGTATAAAGACTGAGGTGCAAAAGATGCTGGAATTAGGTGTCATTGAGCCTTCAGAGAGCCCCTGGGCTAGCCCAGTGGTTCTGGTCCCCAAACCTCACACCAAAGATGGCAAGAGAGAGATGAGGTTCTGTGTGGATTACAGAGGACTCAATGCTGTCACCAGGACAGATGCACACCCTATTCCAAGGGCAGATGAGCTCATTGACAAGTTGGCTTCTGCCAAATATTTGAGCATATTTGACTTGACAGCTGGCTACTGGCAAATCAGGTTAGCTGAGGAGTCTAAAGCCAAGACAGCATTTTCTACCCCTAGTGGGCATTTTCAATTTGTGGTAATGCCCTTTGGTTTGAAAAATGCACCTGCCACCTTCCAAAGGTTGGTGAATCAAGTCCTCACTGGGTTGGATGACTTTTGCGCAGCATATCTGGATGATATTGCTGTCTTTAGCTCCACCTGGGAGGATCACCTGGTCCACCTGAAGGAAGTGCTTGAGGCTCTGCAGAAGGTAGGCCTCACTATCAAGGCAACAAAGTGCCAGATAGGGCAGAGCAAGGTTGTATACCTGGGCCACCTTGTAGGTGGAGGCCAAGTTCAACCACTGGAGAGTAAGATCCAGACCATCAAGGACTGGTCCCCTCCAACCACCCAGACTCAGGTCAGAGCTTTCTTGGGCCTGACTGGGTACTACAGGAAGTTTGTTAAGAACTATGGGTCCATTGTGACTCCTCTTAATGATCTGACATCTAATAAGATGCCCAAAAAGGTTCAGTGGACAGAAATCTGTCAAAAGTCATTTGATGACCTGAAGAAGGCCATGTGCTCTGCACCTATCCTGAAGAGTCCTGACTTCTCAAGAGAGTTCATTGTCCAAACAGATGCTTCTGAGTTGGGAGTGGGAGCAGTGCTTTCACAGCTTAATGTAGATGGCCAGGACCAGCCCATTGCTTTTATTAGCAGAAGGCTGACCCCCAGAGAGCAACGTTGGTCAGCTATTGAGAGGGAGGCCTTTGCTGTGGTGTGGGCCCTGAAGAAGTTGAGACCATACTTATTTGGCACTCACTTCAAGATTCAGACCAACCATAAGCCCCTCATATGGCTTAATCAGATGAAGGGTGAAAACCCCAAACTACTCAGGTGGTCCATTTCCCTACAGGGGATGGACTTTACAGTGGAGCACCGCCCAGGGACTGACCATGGCAACGCAGATGGTCTCTCCAGGTACTTCCACTTAGAACATGAAGACACAACTGGTCAAGGTTAGTCTAATGTCCCTGCGTTTGCGGGGGTTGTGTAGGAGAGTAGGGTCTGCTATCCTATGGTCACCCCAAATTTTTGCTTTTTGCTTCACTGGTTTATGACTTAATGTGGCTGTGGGCCTGCTAATCAGACCCACAGCCTGCTGTTCTCTGTCTAAATTACTGCCAGTGCACTCTAGGTGCATTACGAATTGGATACTGGTTCACCTTATTGGCCCCTGTAGCAGTGTACCCTAGGTACCCAGGGCATAGGTATTTCCAAGGCCTACCAGGGGCTGCAGCATGTATTGTGCCACCCCTGGCCTGGCCTCCATATTTGACACAACTGGCTGATCACTCAGCTGGGGTAAGTTGGTGTAATCACCTCTTACTTAGATATAGTATCCCTATATCTAACCCTAAACTGGACACATATGTTCCTATCAGCCACTCCTATGGAAGGCCTCATCAATCCTGGAGGCAGAGTGCTTGGAAATATATGGGATGGTGCTCTAGCATGAGCTGAGCCTGTCTGCAGCTGTCGGGAACCACTCCCTAAGCTGTTCCGGGATATTGCCATACCATATACTCTTAAGTGCATGATAATCCTTGCGGTTATATGCTATCTTTGGTTTGGCTTTATCAAAACATGTTGAGTAAGGTGTCATACGAATTGGAATACTATCCCCTCGACAGTTCTGTCAACGGGGATAACATTCCACTCTTCTAGAGGGATACGACATGTGTGTAGCCTTAACCCCGGTTAAAGTTAACCGGAGCCTCAGCATCACAAAATGGATGCTGCCACCACAGACACGAGTCTGACCCCCTGCTGATGGGAGTCGTTCCAGCGAGGGAGGCTTGGACAAAGGGTTTCCTGCCTTGGGAGGTGTGAGCACCTCCCCAGACAGGGTTTTGTGTATTGGGTAGGACAGGGCTGAATAGATTGAGACATGCCCGGGGCACACAAGGTGTCCCCGTGCATAAGCAAGTCCAAACCGGTCCTGGGACTTTCCAGACCCAGGCCTGGCGAGGAGCTGGACAAAGGAAAGGGGGTGTAAAAGCCCCCCTTCCTGGTCCCACCCAGAGGAGGGACCTAGTAGGTGATCCACCCCTCAGATTGGGAATAAGAGTGGAAACAGTGCCATTGCACAGCAGATCATCCTGAATCAACTTTACATGAAGAAGACAACTGGACTTCGACATTCTGCTGCACAGAAGACTGAAGAGAATCTCCCTTGTGGCCTAGGAGTTGCCACCCTGTGAACACAGGTACCAACCAGCGAATCAACGTCTGCTTTGCCGCCGCCTCCCGCCGGAGCCCGAGCCCAGAGCCTGACAAGACTCAGACTCCCAGACTTCTCACAGTCCGATCCACAGTCCCTGCAAAGAAGGGACCCATGGAGGCACCGAGAGACGTGGGACCGGACTTCTTGGAAGACACTTGAAGAGCTGACAGCGCAGCACCAGAGGCATCCTCGATGTTGTGCTTTGGGGACTGAGAACCCCTACCACCGAGCAGCCCTTGCACCGAAGATCAGCCCCCCAGCATCTCCATGATCTGCGTGGGGCCCTTTTGCATTGTCCCACTTGACGCGCCATCCCGGCCACTAGCCACGTGGTCAGTGGCCATCTTGGCGACTACAACTACAAACTACATTGCGGGTCTGGTTGCTCCAGACTTGCCCTCGCTCCTGTAAAAAGGAGCACCAACTCTGACCTTGCTGGTCTGAGTACTAAGGCTTTTTTGACTCCTGCCTGGCTTGCATTAGCCAAGGCCTGTTTGCTCCGATCAAGTTGCCGACACCGCCAACAGCAAAAAGTCTGCGTGGGACAGCTCGTAACTGACTCCTGGACGTCCTCGACCCCCGGTGTCTACGAGGCTGCAGAGAGAAGCGACACCTCAACGCCTGTTTGCACCCAACATCGCCTGGTTCCAATCTGGTACCACGGTAGTCACTGGCTAGTGACTTTGAACATTGTCCCCTCTGCTTTCAGGTCTTCACATCTTCAGATCCACCCTTGGATCCACCGGAACTCTTCACCTCGAGCCGCCTGCAGCATCTTAAGCTCCAAGCACTATCGACCAGCGTGATGAAACCCGACACTACTTCGACCCCGTGCACCCGCTTCCTGTGGGTGAGGTAACTCAGCTCTGCCAGTGTTCCTACTGAAATGCCAGAAACCGGTCCCCGGTAGCTTGTTTCCTTCCCAGTGTAAGAATTGGCTTTTGTAGTTTGGTTTGCCATGTTCCCATCATGCACTGGGACAGGAACAGACTAATTTGCATACAGCCAGGTTCTGAAACTGGGATGGTGCAGTGAGCTAAAAAACGGTGTTGGATCTAGCCCTGATCTCTTGACTGGGTGAGAGTATTCTGTTTAATTCAGAGACTCTGTCCCTCACCACCCCTTGTTGTAAATATTTTTGTCCACCCTAAGCGTGGAAGGGTATACTCAGATGTGAGTCCCTTGCTCATTGCACCATCAGGATTCAAGCAAGCCGGGCCGAAGAGGCTGAAATGCCAGAAACCGGTCCCCGGTAGCTTGTTTCCTTCCCAGTGTAAGAATTGGCTTTTGTAGTTTGGTTTGCCATGTTCCCATCATGCACTGGGACAGGAACAGACTAATTTGCATACAGCCAGGTTCTGAAACTGGGATGGTGCAGTGAGCTAAAAAACGGTGTTGGATCTAGCCCTGATCTCTTGACTGGGTGAGAGTATTCTGTTTAATTCAGAGACTCTGTCCCTCACCACCCCTTGTTGTAAATATTTTTGTCCACCCTAAGCGTGGAAGGGTATACTCAGATGTGAGTCCCTTGCTCATTGCACCATCAGGATTCAAGCAAGCCGGGCCGAAGAGGCTGAAATGCCAGAAACCGGTCCCCGGTAGCTTGTTTCCTTCCCAGTGTAAGAATTGGCTTTTGTAGTTTGGTTTGCCATGTTCCCATCATGCACTGGGACAGGAACAGACTAATTTGCATACAGCCAGGTTCTGAAACTGGGATGGTGCAGTGAGCTAAAAAACGGTGTTGGATCTAGCCCTGATCTCTTGACTGGGTGAGAGTATTCTGTTTAATTCAGAGACTCTGTCCCTCACCACCCCTTGTTGTAAATATTTTTGTCCACCCTAAGCGTGGAAGGGTATACTCAGATGTGAGTCCCTTGCTCATTGCACCATCAGGATTCAAGCAAGCCGGGCCGAAGAGGCTGAAATGCCAGAAACCGGTCCCCGGTAGCTTGTTTCCTTCCCAGTGTAAGAATTGGCTTTTGTAGTTTGGTTTGCCATGTTCCCATCATGCACTGGGACAGGAACAGACTAATTTGCATACAGCCAGGTTCTGAAACTGGGATGGTGCAGTGAGCTAAAAAACGGTGTTGGATCTAGCCCTGATCTCTTGACTGGGTGAGAGTATTCTGTTTAATTCAGAGACTCTGTCCCTCACCACCCCTTGTTGTAAATATTTTTGTCCACCCTAAGCGTGGAAGGGTATACTCAGATGTGAGTCCCTTGCTCATTGCACCATCAGGATTCAAGCAAGCCGGGCCGAAGAGGCTGAAATGCCAGAAACCGGTCCCCGGTAGCTTGTTTCCTTCCCAGTGTAAGAATTGGCTTTTGTAGTTTGGTTTGCCATGTTCCCATCATGCACTGGGACAGGAACAGACTAATTTGCATACAGCCAGGTTCTGAAACTGGGATGGTGCAGTGAGCTAAAAAACGGTGTTGGATCTAGCCCTGATCTCTTGACTGGGTGAGAGTATTCTGTTTAATTCAGAGACTCTGTCCCTCACCACCCCTTGTTGTAAATATTTTTGTCCACCCTAAGCGTGGAAGGGTATACTCAGATGTGAGTCCCTTGCTCATTGCACCATCAGGATTCAAGCAAGCCGGGCCGAAGAGGCTGAAATGCCAGAAACCGGTCCCCGGTAGCTTGTTTCCTTCCCAGTGTAAGAATTGGCTTTTGTAGTTTGGTTTGCCATGTTCCCATCATGCACTGGGACAGGAACAGACTAATTTGCATACAGCCAGGTTCTGAAACTGGGATGGTGCAGTGAGCTAAAAAACGGTGTTGGATCTAGCCCTGATCTCTTGACTGGGTGAGAGTATTCTGTTTAATTCAGAGACTCTGTCCCTCACCACCCCTTGTTGTAAATATTTTTGTCCACCCTAAGCGTGGAAGGGTATACTCAGATGTGAGTCCCTTGCTCATTGCACCATCAGGATTCAAGCAAGCCGGGCCGAAGAGGCTGAAATGCCAGAAACCGGTCCCCGGTAGCTTGTTTCCTTCCCAGTGTAAGAATTGGCTTTTGTAGTTTGGTTTGCCATGTTCCCATCATGCACTGGGACAGGAACAGACTAATTTGCATACAGCCAGGTTCTGAAACTGGGATGGTGCAGTGAGCTAAAAAACGGTGTTGGATCTAGCCCTGATCTCTTGACTGGGTGAGAGTATTCTGTTTAATTCAGAGACTCTGTCCCTCACCACCCCTTGTTGTAAATATTTTTGTCCACCCTAAGCGTGGAAGGGTATACTCAGATGTGAGTCCCTTGCTCATTGCACCATCAGGATTCAAGCAAGCCGGGCCGAAGAGGCTGAAATGCCAGAAACCGGTCCCCGGTAGCTTGTTTCCTTCCCAGTGTAAGAATTGGCTTTTGTAGTTTGGTTTGCCATGTTCCCATCATGCACTGGGACAGGAACAGACTAATTTGCATACAGCCAGGTTCTGAAACTGGGATGGTGCAGTGAGCTAAAAAACGGTGTTGGATCTAGCCCCGATCTCTTGACTGGGTGAGAGTATTCTGTTTAATTCAGAGACTCTGTCCCTCACCACCCCTTGTTGTAAATATAGTGTTCCTACACTAGTACACACCTCTAGGGCCTGTGTCTGAAGTTTCAGCTTTCTAGGTCATTTGGAAGGTTCCGAACTAACTAACTTTGTACTTTTTACGCACCATAGACTTTGCATTGGTGAGTGCTTGCACTTTAAACATTGCACCCGAGTCCCGCGGGCCTTTCCTGACTTAGTCACTGCTAGTCTCGAATAGCTCCAGCGATTCCCAAGGCCCTAGGCCTGTTTCCGTTCCGATTGGTATCTCTTATACCACTTTCTTAGTATATGGTTTAGGTGGCCCCTAGGGCTCATCCATATTGTGCAACTTTTGTGTATTTTAAACTGTCTTGTATTTAACGCTTGTGCTTCTGTGCTCATAAAGAGTCCAGGGGATACTTTTAGTTAATAAATCAATATATATTTTCAATATATATCGGTGTGGTGTCCTTTCATTTGGTATTCAAGGGGGTTGTGTATGGTAATACAGCTGGCTTCACATGCCTTTCAGAGTTTAGCCTAAGACTGCTTTGTCCACGTTACCACTAGGATAACTGGTCAATAAGGTGGACTTACAACCAATCATCATAAGGGTTGCTTGGCATGGTACAAAGTGATCACTAAAATTAGTGAGCATTATATACCAGGCCAACTTCTCACATAATCCATCACCGTTCTTTAGCCCACTCTGCCACCCCAGTTCAGACATGGCTATAAGCAAATCAGTCTGACCCTGTGCCTCATGGGAACAGTCCTGCCCGAACTGCAAAGCCATGTCTTCCCTGGACCGGAAACAAGCTTCCGAGGACCGGTTTCTGGCATTCCAGCTGTCTTCTGCCCTGCTTGCTTGAATCCAGGGCCAAAGTGAGCAAGGGACTCACGTCTGAGCATACCCTGCCACACTTATGGCGGCCCCAAGCGGTACAAAGTGGGGTGATGATGGACAGATCATCTGAATCAATGAAACACTCACACCCACTCAAAAGATCTGGGTTTAATCCATCACCGTTCTTTAGCCCACTCTGCCACCCCAGTTCAGACATGGCTATATGCAAATCAGTCTGACCCTGTGCCTCATGGGAACAGTCCAGCCCGAACTGCCAAGCCATGTCTTCCCTGGACCGGAAACAAGCTTCTGAGGACCGGTTTCTGGCATTCCAGCCGTCTTCAACCCAGCTTGCTTGAATGCAGCGGCAAAGTGAGCAAGGGACTCACGTCTGAGCATACCCTGCCACACTTATGGCGGCCAAAAGCGGTACAAAAGGGGGGGGGGGGTGATGGACCAAGCATCTGAATCAATCAAACACTCACACCCAGTCAAAAGATCTGGGTTTAATCCATCACCGTTCTTTAGCCCACTCTGCCACCCCAGTTCAGACATGGCTATATGCAAATCACTCTGACCCTGTGCCTCATGGGAACAGTCCAGCCTGAACGGCCAAGCCAGGTCTTCCCTGGACCGGAAACAAGCTTCAGAGGACCGGTTTCTGGCATTCCAGCCATCTTCAGCCCGGCTTGCTTGAATCCAGTGGCAAAGTGAGCAGGGGACTCACGTCTGAGCATACCCTGCCATACTTATGGCAGCCAAAAGCGGTACAAAAGGGGGGTGGTGATGGACGGAGCATTCGCATCAATCAAACACTCACACCCAGTCAACAGATCTGGGTTTAATCCATCACCGTTCTTTAGCCAACTCTGGCACCCCAGTTCAGACATGGCTATATGCAAATCAGTCTGACCCTGTGCCTCATGGGAACAGTCCATCCCGAACTGCCAAGCCATGTCTTCCCTGGACCGGAAACAAGCTTCAGAGGACCGGATTCTGGCATTCCAGCCTTCTTCATCGCGGCTTGCTTGAATCCAGTGGCAAAGTGATCAAGGGACTCACGTCTGAGCATACCCTGCCACACTTATGGCGGCCAAAAGCGGTACAAAAGGGGGGTGGTGATGGACGGAGCATCTGAATCAATCAAACACTCACATCCAGTCAAAAGATCTGGGTTTAATCCATCACTGTTCTTTAGCCCACTCTGCCACCCCAGTTCAGACATGGCTATATGCAAATCAGTCTGACCCTGTGCCTCATGGGAACAGTCCAGCCCGAACTGCCAAGCCATGTCTTACCTGGACCAGAAACAAGCTTCCGAGGACCGGTTTCTGGCATTCCAGCCGTCTTCAGCCCGACTTGCTTGATTCCAGTAGCAAAGTGAGCAAGCGACTCACGTCTGAGCATACCCTGCCACACTTATGGCGGCCTAAAGCGGTACAAAAGGGAGGTGGTGATGGACGGAGCATCTGAATCAATCAAACACTCACACACTGTCAAAAGATCTGGATTTAATCCATCACTGTTCTGTAGCCCACTCTGCCACCCCAGTTCAGACATGGCTATATGCAAATCAGTCTGACCCTGTGCCTCATGGGAACAGTCCAGCTCAAACTGCCAAGCAATGTCTTCCCTGGACCGGAAACAAGCTTCCGAGGACCGGTGTCTGGCATTCAGCTGTCTTCAGCCAGGCTTGCTTGAATCCAGTGGCAAAGTGAGCAAGGGACTCACGTCTGAGCATTCCCTGCCACACTTATGGCGGCCAAAAGCAGTAGAAAAGGGGGGTGGTGATGGACGGAGCATCTGAATCAATCAAACACTCACACCCAGTGAAAATATCTGGGTTTAATCCATCACCGTTCTTTAGCCCACTCTGCCACCCCAGTTCAGACATGGCTATATGCAAATCAGTCTGACCCTAAGCCTCATGGGAACAGTCCAGCCCGAACTGCCAAGCCATGTCTTTCCTGGACCAGAAACAAGCTTCCGAGGACCTGTTTCTGGCATTCCAGCCGTCTTCAGCCCAGCTTGCTTGAATCCAGTGGCAAAGCGAGCAAGGGACTCACGTCTGAGCATACCCTACCACACGTATGGTGGCCAAAAGCGGTACAAAAGGGGGGTTGTGATGGACGGAGCATCTGAATCAATCAAACACTCCCACCCACTCAAAAGATGTGGGTTCAATCCATCACCATTCTTTAGCCCACTCTGACACCCCAGTTCAGACATGGCTATATGCAAATCAGTCTGACCCTATGCTTCATGGGAACAGTCCAGCCCGAAATGCCAAGCCATGTCTTCCCTGGACCGGAAACAAGCTTCTGAGGACCGGTTTTTGGCATTCCAGCCGTCTTCAGCCCGGCTTGCTTGAATCCAGTGGCAAAGTGAGCAAGGGACTCACATCTGAGCATACCCTGCCACACTTATGGCGGCCAAAAGCGGTACAAAAGGGGGGTGGTGATGGACGGAGCATCTGAATCAATCAAACACTCACACCCAGTCAAAAGGTATGGGTTTAATCCATCACCGTTATTTAGCCCACTCTGCCACCCGAGTTCAGACATGGCTATATGCAAATCAGTCTGACCCTGTGCCTCATGGGAACAGTCCAGCCCGAACTGCCAAGCCATGTCTTCCCTGGACCGGCAACAAGCTTCCGAGGACCGGTTTCTGGCATTCCAGCCATCTTCAGCCCGGCTTGCTTGAATCCAGTGACAAAGTGAGCAAGGGACTCACGTCTGAGCATACCCTGCCACACTTATGGCGGCCAAAAGCGGTACAAAAAGGGGGTGGTGATGGACGGAGCATCTGAATCAATCAAACACTCACACCCAGTCAACAGATCTGGGTTTATTCAATCACCGTTCTTTAGCCCACTCTGCTACTCCAGTTCAGACATGGCTATATGCAAATCAGTCTGACCCTGTGCCTCATGGGAACAGTCCAGCCCGAAATGCCAAGCCATGTCTTCCCTGGACCGGAAACAAGCTTCTGAGGACCGGTTTCTGGCATTCCAGCCGACTTCAGCCCGGCTTGCTTGAATCCAGTGGCAACGTGAGCAGGGGACTCACGTCTGAACATACCCTGCCACACTTATGGCGGCCAAAAGCGGTACAAAAGGGTGGTGGTGATGGACGGAGCATCTGAATCAATCAAACACTCACACCCAGTCAAAAGATCTGGGTTTAATCCATCACCATTCTTTAGCCCACTCTGCCAACCCAGTTCAGACATGGCTATATGAAAATCAGTCTGACCCTGTGCCTCATGGGAACAGTCCAGCCCGAACTGGCAAGCCATGTCTTCCCTGGACCCTAAAGAATCTTCTGAGGACCGGTTTCTGGCATTTCAGCCGCCTTCAGCAAGGCTTGCTTGAATCCAGTGGCAAAGTGAGCAAGGGACTCACGTCTGAGCATACCCTGCCACACTTATGGCGGCCAAAAGCAGTACAAAATGGGGGTGGTGATGGAAGGAGCATCTGAATCAATCAAACACTCACACCCAGTGAAAAGATCTGGGTTTAATCCTTCACCATTCTTCCGCCCACTCTGCCACACCAGTTCAGACATGGCTATATGCAAATCAGTCTGACCCTGTGCCTTATAGGAACAGTCCAGCCCGAACTGCCAAGCCATGTCTTCCCTGGACCGGAAACAATCTTCCGAGGACCGGTTTCTGGCATTCCAGCCGTCTTCAGCCCGGCTTGCTTGAATCCAGTGGCAAAGTGAGCAAGGGACTCACATCTGAGCATACCCTGCCACACTTATAGCGGCCAAAAGCAGTACTAAAGGGAGGTGGTGATGGACGGAGCATCTGAATCAATCAAACACTCACACACAGTCAAACGATCTGGGTTTAATCCCTCACCGGTCTTTAGCCCACTCTGCCACCCCAGTTCAGACATGGCTATATGCAAATCAGTCTGACCCTGTGCCCCATGGTAACAGTCCAACCTGAACGGCCAAGCCATGTCTTCCCTGGACTGGAAACAAGCTTCCGAGGACCGGTTTCTGGCATTCCAGCCGTCTTCAGCCAGGCTTGCTTGAATCCAGTGGCAAAGTGAGCAAGGGACTCACGTCTGAGCATACCCTGCCACACTTATGGCGGCCAAAAGCGGTACAAAAGGGGGGTGGTGATGGACGGCACATCTGAATCAATCAAACACTCACACCCAGTCAAAAGATCTGGGTTTAATCCATCACCGTTCTTTTGCCCACTCTGCCATCCCAGTTCAGACATGGCTAGATGCAAATCAGTCTGACCCTGTGCCTCATGGGAATAGTCCAGCCCGAACTGCCAAGCCATGTCTTCCCTGGACCGGAAACAAGCTTTTGAGGACCGGTTTCTGACATGTGTAGGCACTGTTTGCCCTCTCATATTGTACATACATGTGAATTTTCTGATGGCCCACTTTTAACCTCAGTGTGAGTCCCCCTGGCCTGCAGAGGAACTGCCCAATTTGACAAGACCCATCAGTAAATGGACAGAGTGAAACATATATGTTGTCTGCCACCCTATTTCTCAATGAGCTGTCTTAGGCCTGAGGATTGCACAATACAGGCCTCCACCTTGTGAGAAGATTGTGAGAATGTCATGGCCCCAAATGTGACTTCCATGACACAGGTAGCCATTCACTGGCCAAGGACATTGAGGGGTGTGTAGTGTTGGACACAACGAGTCTACCCCGACACATCATTTTAAATGTATTGAATGTATTGCTCACTCTCATACTGCATAACAGATGAGGGTCTTCTCCACATTGGTTTCTGTGCTGGTACTCTACACGTGTATGAGATGGCCATGTACTGTGTCCATCCTCATAAATGTATACATTTATATGGGACTATTTGTGGAACATCACTTACAACGCATTTTTTACAATGCACTACCATTACATCGCAACCATTACAACGCAAACCATTACAACGCATTGCGCTGGGGGGCGCTCTAGGATAGGGAATATATTTAATTTACTATCCAACACCTTCCCTGCTATCCACGGGGAATGGAGTTGGAATAGTAAATTAAATAATTCACTATCCAGCGCCTAAAAGCATTATGCGTTGTAATGGACTGCGTGGTAAAAACCGCGTTGTAAAGGCATGCGATGTAAAAGCATGCGTTGTAGTGATACCAATCCGACTATTTGATGCAAGTATACTACGTGTCATGCTGTAGCGCCTCTGCTCAACGTTTATCAATTGGTGTGCTATGTTTTTTCATGCTCCTGTACTGACACACAGTGGTACATAAAACAGTGTCACTAAAACTTCCTCTTCTTGTCTCCTATGCCTGCAGCTTAAGGTCCACCAGTGTAAGGCCTTATGGAGGGCCATTGCACGCAAGGTGCGGGCTCGGTGTCTCCAACCAACCGCACACATATTGTCACAAAAGGTGGGATGGCATCTGCCGGCTGAGCAAAAAAGTGGCAGAGATTATGCTGGGGTGCTCCCTCGGAGTGGAAGGTTGGCTGGCAGGAGCATGACACCACTAATGGCCTGCATCTTGGCAGTGACACATCCAGAACTGGATGGATGCTTGAGGGCCCATCAGCAGCAAATTGTGGGTAAGCATTCTGCGAAGTGTGAATTTGGGTATGAGTGACTGCATGAATCCCAACCCTGAGTCAGTGCGGAGCTCTGTGATGTTTCTAGTGTGATGCAATGGCTTCTAAGTGGCCTCTGTGTTGAGTGCAGCTGTCATGCATTTTCAGATGTAGTTTCTATTGTTTTTAATACAATGAACCTTGAAAATGCAAGATGAGATGTGGCCTTGTGACAAATGCTGCATTATGAGTGTCATAGACATCACCTGGCAGTGAACAGCAGTGAGCATCATCTTATTGTGCTTTTGTAGATGTATGCTGTGCACAACTTAAAATTTGTGAGAACCACACAAATGTGCAACTGTAGTTGTGCTTCAAAGCACAACATGGTGGATAGCAGCAGCTTATGGCATTGCAAAAGGACATGTGGGAGTCTGTATCTGAGGTTTTCCCTTGAAGGGACTCCATATGTAACAGAGGCAACATGTAGAGATTTATATCTATCTCACCTACAGGTAGGTAGGTATGCTTACAGACATTAGTATGTTAGGTTACAAGGAGGCCTGGCCAGATATTTGGCTGTGTTAACGTCACGTGGGTTATAAGTATGGGCAAATTTTGCGAAGTCGCGGTATACAAATTCATGCGAAAGCAAACTCGCGGTCCACAAAATCCGCGAACTTTCGTTCGATTGCAAATTATTTTATTTCTGCGAGTTCGCAGGATTTGTTTTACCGCGACTACTGCGAACTTACCCATGCGGTCTTCTATGGGCGCGACCACAATGTTCACGTTGTGTATTTCTGTTTCCGGTCGCTAGTTGCATGCTCGCATTGTGCATTCCCAGTTTGGTGGCGCAAATGTGTGTTCCCGTCAGTTTTTACGTGTTCGCGAGAGAAATATCACGCGAACTTACCCACGTGGTTGCAATGGGCGCGGCCATCTTGTTTTACATTCATTGCTATGGTTGTGGGCATGCCTTTTCTATCCTGCTTCAATTTTTGTAATCCTTTGTTTCTTTGAATTTTTTTTTTTCTTTTTTACTCATTATCTATCTTTCTATTTTTCTACATCTATATTTTGTGATTTTTTCTACTTTTTGTTACTTTAATAGCTTCTTTTTTTTAGCGCTCTCTTTTCTTTTATTTACTTTTTTTTCCCTATTCTTTCCTATTTTTCTTTTCTTTCACCCAGGACCATGGCAAAGGGAGCCGGCAAGTCCAAGGGGAAGAGTCCCGCACCCCAAAGCCGGCTCCCTTGCGGACTTTTAAAAGGGGAGTCTGTAAGTCCTAGGGAGATCTTCAGCGCGGTGGAGGTGGCCGCACTGGGCTCCTTTGTGAAGCGCCACCTCCCCAAGTCCATCGCAGCAGGCAACAGGCCGGGTACGGCCTCCGGGAGTGTCGCCAGCTATGGGGTAAGGTGTGCCGGGCCATGTATCGGGAGTCAGGGGTCCGGCACACCTACACCCAGGTGACGCACCGGTGGTCCGACATACTGGACCGGGAACTAGACCTGCTCGACCTGCTTGGCGTCGAGAGCCCTAGGGTTGGTGGGTACTAGTAGCTATTTAATAACTACTTTGTTTTCTTCTGCCCTGTGTTATATTGCAAATATATGTTTTTTCCGAAGAGCAAGAATGCTGCCGATTACATTGCAGGTAAATTACGTTTCAAAAGCTTCTGTGATTGCAGGTGCTTTCCTGCTCAGTGGCGGTGCTACTCTGCTTACTTGTTTTCAATTTTGTGCTCATTTGGCCTGAGTGATTTGTATGACTCGAAAGACAAATGCATTCAGAATCTATGCTGCAATTAATGCGCCTCCTGCCCTAATCATTCTTTTAAAACGAACCCGCCGATGGACGCGCCTCGTGTAGGGCTCCTAGCGGTTTTTAAAATACGAATTGTATACTTGTTTATTTTCTGCACTATAATTATGTCCACATTATAATTTACTATACTACTACTCTGCTGCCCTTATTAATGCTCGGTCTTTACCTAGGCATAACCTAGAAATCCGGGAATTAATTACCAATTTAGACCTAGACATTCTGTTTATTACAGAAACATGGGGTGATGTGGCCACTGGACCAGACTTTTGCTCAGCCACTCCCGAGGGCTTTCTCGTATCCAAACTTGACAGGCCCTTAGGTAGGGGCGGGGGACTCGCCTTAGTCCATAAAGCTAAGTTTCGCCTACGAACCGAACCAATGCCCACTCTGACCAGTGAAGTTCTCAGGTTCTCTATTACACTTAATAACAACCAAGTCTTCAGGGGCAGTCTTCTTTATCGACCTCCAGGTCCACGCACTCGCTTTCTCTTTGATCTCGCCGAGATATTAATACCGTGCACAGATTTGCCGGATTACACAGTCCTGGGAGATTTCAACTTCCATCTTGAATCTCCCGTGGACAAAGACACGATTCAACTCATTGCCGATCTGGAAGCACTAGGACTACTCCAACTTGTCATGGTCCCGACCATTCAGGCTGGTCACACTTTGGACGGGCTGTTCACCAATAACGCTGCTATATCGTTAACCAGGGTGCTACCTCTGACTTGGTCAGACCATGATGTTGTCATCTTTAGTATTAACCGCATCGCTGCGGCGGCTTTTCCCGCTGTGCGCGGCAGATTCGAAATTACCGCGTTACGTGACGAGCTGGCCTTGTCATCCGCGCAGGACAGGTAAGCGCGATGACGAGCCCAGCTCGTCAATAGCCTCGAAGGGGTTAAAGCACATAACCCCAATCCAGCACAATCGAAATCACAATCTGTGCAGAGTATCCGTGACTGGAAAAACTTAGATCTCCCCCTGCTCACCCAATTACTTACCACCCCCCCTTTTGTGACTCCGGCTGACCCCAATCAGGCGTCTATCAAATACCATGATTGGCTTTTGGACGCACTCAATCAGGCGGTCCCCACCAAGATAATTTCGCCAAACCGTTCTACCAGATCCGCTGCATGGTTCTCAGAGGAACTTAGACTGCAGAGACAGCACTGCAGGAACCTTGAGAGACATTGGCGAAAACACTATAACCCTTACGACAAACAAATCTATAAAACTGCCATAGCCATATACAAGCGCGCCATAATCTCTCATAAAAGGGATTATTACCTATCCCAGATAGAGCTTGCACAAAATTCCTCTAGAAAACTGTTTCAAATAGTAAACATCTTATCCACCCCTCCTTCTGTCTCTGCAATTGAACCATCCCAAGACCTCTGTAACTCTCTAGCAGAGTACTTCACCAACAAAGTCACCAACATCTATGCTATCTTTTCCTCATTAACCCGTCCCACAGGCTCTGACCCTCCACTCACTTCTACTCCGGCCACTGGTCCTACTCTTTCTTTGTTTCATCCAGTCCTTCCGGAGACTATCAATAAATACACAGCAACCATTACCTCAGGCTCCCCGCTTGACCCGTGCCCGCCATTGGTACTTAATTTACTCAGTGGACTCATTGCATCCCCTCTCACTGAGATTTGTAACTCTATGTTCCTTACGGGTGAGTACCCACAGATTTGGAAGAAAACAATAATTAAACCTCTGTTAAAAAAACCTTCACTGGACCCTGCAGAACAAGCTAGTTACAGACCCATAGCCTGCCTCCCTTTTCCAGCAAAAATCTTTGAAGCACTCATGAATCACCACCTTTCAGATTTCAGTGATCAGCACCACTTGCTGGATGATACCCAATTCGGATTTAGAAAGAGCCATGGGACAGAAACAGCACTAATAAAGGCGACTGATGAGATCAGAACTATTCTAGACCACAATGGGGCGGCTGCACTCACACTACTCGATCTCTCCGCCGCCTTTGACACGGTCGATCACTCCATCTTGATCGACCGTGTCTCAGCTCTGGGGGTCAACAATCTAGCCAGAGACCTCATAGCTTCCTTTCTGTCAAACCGCTCCCAATCTGTGAAACTTGGTACTTTCTACTCGCCCACATCCACACTACCCTGTGGAGTACCCCAGGGATCCTCGCTAATTCCGACATTATTTAACATCTATGTGTCGGACCTGGCGAGGGTCATAAAAACTTATGGGTTAAATCTGACTACCTACGCAGACGACAACCAATTGGTGTTGGCGGTCCATAAGAATGGTCTGGCAGTTGCATCAAGATTCCAGGAGGCTATGCTAGCCATAGACTCCTGGATGCTGATGAACTGCCTAAAACTAAATTCGGATAAGACAGAGGTGATGACCTTTGGCAACCTGTCCCCTGTATGGTCTGACATCTAGTGGCCCACTGACTTTGGCCCCCCCACCAGCACCGTTTCCAAGGTCAGGAACCTGGGGGCCATATTCGACCCCAAGTAACATTTATCCATCATGTTAATACGGTGATCTCATCTGCTTTTTTCACCCTCAGATAAATCAAAAAACTACTTCCCTACTTACCTCCAGCTGCAGGAAAAACACTGATAACCACCCTAATATTTTCTAAATTGGACTATTGCAATGCCCTCCTGTTAAATGCCCAACAACAGGTTGTGGATAAATTGCAAGCAGTCCAAAATGCGGCAGCTAGGGCTTTTCTGTCCATTCCCAAATACCAATCCGTTTCGGCGGCCATACGTCAACTGCACTGGCTCCTAGTCAGAAGCTGCATAAAATTCAAGGCCCTCTGTATTGCATATAAGGCCATTCACAACATAGGTCCTCAATTCTTAATAAATGCCTTCCGGATTTACACCCCCAGCAGGTCTCTCCGCTTGGCATCCAACTTCCTTCT
This sequence comes from Lissotriton vulgaris, assembly GCF_964263255.1. Lineage (NCBI taxonomy): Eukaryota > Metazoa > Chordata > Amphibia > Caudata > Salamandridae > Lissotriton > Lissotriton vulgaris. Next base: position 115,083 of record NW_028241917.1, on the reverse strand, counting down.
TCCTCTACCTTGCACCAGAACAGTTGCTTGGGGGGATAGACGTTTTTTGGTAGCCACGGCGAGGCTATGGAACACTCTCCCTCCCTACATCAAAACCAGTCCATCCCTTTTAATTTTCCGAAGACAGTTGAAAACATGGCTATTTGATCAATAATTTCACCTTTCATTTATTTCAGTCAAGGTATAATCCTCTGCGCCGAGACACCTTTGGGTATTTGTGCGCAATACAAATTTAATAAACATAAACATATGAGTGTACTTTACAGAACTGCGTAATGCTAGAGAGACTAGAGACTCAAATCCAGTCCTTCCTTTGTACTCCTGCCAGTAAGAAGAGATAGTGCTGGTGGATGGATAGGTTGAGTATATTATGACTTGCTATTTTGTAGGAAATGTTTTAATTGGTCTGCAATCATGACGAACTGTGTCTGTCCCTTCGCGTGCTGCTGAGTGCTGCCAGTGCTAGTAGAACCTTTTTGTAGTTGGTTTAGTGAGTTACATAACTTTCCAAGTATACAGTCCGCGAATCAAGCAATACTATGATATCCTAGTAGACCACATCAGATAGGTACATACATTTAGTGCAATTGTTGTTTATTTCCCTGAAATAATTTGTTATTGTTCTTTTTTAAATGTTTGAATTCGTTGACAACAATCATCCATGTTTGTGCCTTTCTTTCATGTACATCAGCTCCTCCCAGGGGCAAGAGGACAGAGGTGACGGTGTGGGCGCCGGCGGAGCAGGAAGGCCAGGATCGGTCCACCGAGGGCTCTTCTGCTGGCCCCAGTAAGTTTTCCTGTTAATATTAATAATTATACTTCCCTAACTTTTACAGCACCTATATTATTCCAAACGTTCATCATAATTCGATTTCTTCCTAAATCGTCTTTGATATTCTTGTAGACTGTTTCTAAATTCTTATCCTGCCTCCACTAGGACTCTCTGTACTACTTCTATATTATTAGTCTGCCTGTGTACCTTGCTAATGCTAATCTTGCACAGTTGGCATAAGGTGTTAAACAAAACTCCTATTCAGCAATAGCTCTAGGTTGTCCATAATTTCTATTGAAGTTTTCTTAATGTTCATGCTTTGACAATTCCCAACAAAAAAATGTCATTGGCCACAAAGAATAAGATACTAGTTTACTTTTTGATTGGATAGGAGGACATACTACTACTGTTGCAGGGACTATTCTGCACATACAGAACTAAGGACAAGAAATAGGGCATTAGTGATAATAGACGCAGTTAGCCTTTCCACATACCTCAGTCAGAACAGAAGTTGAACCCCCAATCTCCTTACTGACGAGCTAGTGTGTCAGAGTCATTATTTAGCTCCACAATTCAGCGATGATCCCCAATGATTATACAACCCAGAACATAAGACTACGGAGTCAGAGTCCCGACCTCTCAGAGTCACAGAATCATGCTTGCAAATTGCAAACCCTTTCGCTCACTCACTCATAACAAAAAACCACAGAGTCTATGTAAGTTTTAAAGCTTTATTAAAAGTCAAATAACTAGCTTTGTGTGTACTCTGTATATTAAATGTTAATTGTGCATTATATAAAAACATTTATCAAAATCAACTTCATATAAGATCAACAGTGAACTCTTGAAAACTGAACAGTGGCTGATTTTACACATTATTTATTTGTGGGAGGGCCCTGAACCTGGTTGGAACTTAATGTCTTGGTGGTGGTTAAAAAGCAAGCATTCATTAGTTGTGCCAAAACGTGTAGCATGTTATGGCTAAGCATAAATAAAAACACCCTCCCCTTCCGAAAGGGGAATTTTTAGTTTAGACTAGAGAGTCACAACAAATTTAATTTGTTTATGTAGTAAAATTTTTTCATTCCTAGACAAAGTAGGGAGTGGCATATATGGCATCTAAAAATATTAAATGTATTTTCTAGGCAGATCACCATCGGCACAGCCCACCACCAGTGCTGGGGCCAGCGCGGAGGTGGTCACTCCAGAGGCGGATGCGGTGCCAGCAGGAACTGCTATGGGGGATTCCATGATAGTGGCGGGCAGTGGTAAGCTCTTATATTTCTTACTTTTTGAGATTGCGGAGTAGGCTCGCTGAAGGGGTGTATATGTTGTACAGTACAAGTACACTCTACTGTTAAGAAGACTTACAAATTTAGAACTAAGTTTTTGTCAACCAGGCAGAAGACAGTCACCCTTGACTTCGCATTAGCAATATCATTAGCGGTGGGAGTTGAAGAGTAACCAATGGCCTCCTCTAAATTTGAGTTCAACTCAGCTGTGAAATTTTTATCGAGAAGCCAAGTCCCATCAGAGATGAGCTTGATGGATGGAATTAACGAAAAGGGAAAGAAGGGTGTAAGTAACAATGAGCAAGTTAAATTAATGACTGGCAAAGAATGATATGTGCTTTTGAATGCAGGCACAGGTGGCTGGGAAACTGATGCATGGCCGGTTGAAGGCTGAAGCAAGGATGGGTGGAAAGAGAAAGAAAAGAGGAATGCCTGGGTGGGCAAAACAGAAACTGTGTGTGTGTGCAATATATCCTTTGGGTCAAATTCAAATGCAAGTCAAGCACGGATGCATGGCTGGCGGTTTACAAAATAAAATAAAAAGGGTGTTTTTCGGTGAGAAAAAGTAAGGTTTGTCCAGTTGAGACGTTAAGAATGATTTACATTTACTTTGAATGGATGGATGCCTGGATGGTATTTTCCTCATAGATAGCATAGGTGTATGTAGAGTAGACAGAGTAGACGGTCACTGGATGAAGAGTGTTACTTTGAAGAGCATGTAATACCGCGAGTTCGTACCAGAGTAGCAAAGCTGAGGAAAGTAGAAGCTGCGATTTTTCAGAATACTCCCCTGACTAACAGTAGTTTGCAAGCACAGAATATATTGTGTATCTATATTTTATAGATCGCATTATCAAGTCAAGTCACAATTGCCTTTCTCCGGCGATTACGGGGACCACTCACTACCTCTGTTAATAATACGTTTTTTTTCAACTCTGTCATTCATGTGTGGCCTTTCAGAGTTCACTCAATCAACAAAAATAAAGCACCTAAAGTCATCCCTTATATAAGCAAATATCCTGTGTAGGGATAGATGATCATATTATCTTCTTCATTTTCCTTTTGTAGTAGTCAGGGGCAGGGCAGGGTGAAAGTTAAATTAATTGAGCAGAAGCCCTTGTAACAGAGTATGGCCTGTGCCACCCGTAATAGAAAAGTAAGAGCTTCCCCACCTGCATGTACTGGGCTGGTAACAGTAACGCGAGTCTGCGTCATCATGGCTTGCGTCTGTTTTTCTTGGGTGCAAGCTGACTGTGCTGGTATTATGCCGGTCTCCATAAGTTTTCGTACTAATTTCTCAAAACAAGAGAGAAGAAGAAGACTGGTGTATTGTCTTAGTCTAATGTAGTGATTCCATATAGTGCTAGTAGAATTCCTGAAACTCCCACTGTTAGAGCAGAGGCCGACGAAGTGGGAGGTTAGATAGATACATGCCACAAATGTTATGTACTGTGCTTGCAAGTTGCTAGTGCTACTGTGACACAACTTTCTGTTGAATTATTTTGTACTAATCTTAAAGAGTATTGGTTACAGTATTAAACTATCAAGGAAGGAGTTGGCTATCAGGGCTAGGCAAAGGAAGCTGGAGGCAATTGTCTCCAAATATCGGTGGCAGGTGGCTCAAGGGAAGGAGGATGACTCTCAGTTAACCTAAACAATAGCTGTGTCCTCCTCCTTTGCCCCTGGGTCATACAGCCACCAAAATCATCCAGTGGTACGGCGCTGTGGTCTGGCAGCCACCAGCCACTGCCGAGCAGCGAAACCAACAGCTTCCCCCCACAGTACCTGCAAGGATCGTATGCACCGACTAACCCTGCAAGTGGCCTACCTTCAGCAGGAGGCAGAAAGCCCTGCTCAAGGCCCTCCGGAGAGAGCTGCGGGATCACCTGGCCACAGGACACTGCCGGCCAAAGTACAGAGACTGTCTCTAAAGACTTTTGGGGGGTGGGAATTGGGCGTTGAGGTTTTGGAACTTTTCGGGACATTTTATGGATATTGGTTGGGGTTATGAAGAGGGGAGGGGCTGGTCGGGTCTTGTGGGATGGTTTATTGTTGTTAGGGTCGAAATAATTATTTGTTTTCCACTTAATCATAGCATACGCGTTTTTACTGTTTTGTGGGGGAGGTAGGGGGGGTTAACTGTACGTTTGTTTTCCTGAAACTTAACTGGCTGGTTGATTCAAATTCTCTAAGTAATCGTCCAAATTTGTACAAAAGTGCCACTGACAGAATTAGTGAATTCAATTGTCCTACTACTTTACTAGTACTACTGTCAGTGTCTCCTCAGTCCTCTCCTCCTACTCCATTATTCTTCCTCCCCCAAAATGCTTATCTTACCTGTGATTCGTGTTTGAGAATAGGACTAGGCACAGGGCTGGCTGCATGGCAAATGGCGATTAAGGTTGGCTATGGACTCCAGTACGGATGAAGTGGTATTGTTGTGGTGTAGTAGTAGTGGTACACACCGGCAGTAGCAACATATGAAAAATAGGAATTGAGACATTAAGTGGCCTGAGGAGCATTAGAACAGTACTATAGTACATAGTACAGTACACAAGAACAGTGCCATAAATTGTAGCCTAAGCAATGATTAAGTATTCAATCAAAAGTTAACTACTAGTTGCGTGGATTATGGCTACTACAAGAACTAGTACTGAAGGACACAGCAGCGTAGGCTTTCGTCACGTGTAGGAGGATGTTGTTGATGAATCCACTCAATGGCGGACATGAAATTCTGAATTAGTTTGCAAATACTCATGGGTGTGTGTCAAGCAGAATAAGAATATATATCCTCGGATTCCTTGACCTGCCTTGAAATTGATTTTCTATTGCTTTTGACCTCCTCCTCCCCTGCAAGCGTGTGGAATTATTGGTGTCATTTAGTCACACCTCAATGAAAACCACACAGCCCGGGGGAAGAGGGTTAGGGTTTGAAAAATGGATGGGAATGGGGTTTTTGGGAAAGAGAAAAAAAAACACAGCATGGACAAACAACAAATGAAGAAAAACAAATCTTTGGATAAAAACATATCCATAAATCTTTTAAGTGACATAATGGAAGTGCATGCATGAAGTTGTTTACTAAATGGATGGTTAGGTTACTGAGAAGTAGTACTACTTATACTACAACGTACTAACTAGTACTAAACAATTAGATAGTACAAGGCTGCAGTATCTACGCAATTTCACTTGCCGATCTGTCCTCAGAGAGAATAAACACTTAGTAGTACATTACATTAGTTTAAAAAATAGCCAAGAAACTTATCAAATCGCTGTAGGGATGAATTTGAAGCAGAGAGCAAATGCACAGAGTCGAACTCATAGCAGTTCACAACAATAACATTATTTAAGAGATAAGGACACGTGAAGTGGATACTGTAACTGTATGTTCTAGTTGTCCAGGTCAAATTGGGAAGTTGCATGCATTCAGCAGTCCCTCCTATTTGCGGTACTCCTCAATTTCATCGGGCGCTCCGTCGATCAACATTGGTGACAACACTGTCCACTGCCTGCCTGCCGGATGCGTAATTGCGGATTGCTATGGTAAGCCTGAGTTATTGTTTTTCCCATTGCACAGGGTAAGTGATGGCCTGTAATTGTCGATGGAAAAACAGAAAGGGATATTGAAACACCCTGGAGGAAAAATATAAGATACGGTGTGTCGTGCAAAAATAACACTTTCACTTTCAGAGGCGACACTATTAAATTCATGCATCATTTCTAAAGTGCCTACTCTGAGTCTCTGTTTCCAGGATAATAATTAGCACACAGCAGGCCAGGGCCATGCAGACGGTCAAGGCAGGCACCACTGAGTGAGCCAACCTCCATGTAGCATACCTCCTTGACACAGACAGACAAATCAGATCTAATTTTATACAGCAAGCCACATAGCCTTAATTTTACATGAACCGCTGTCTGGACTCTGGCATAACACTACACTGGATCGGCCACTCCATACCACGAGTAGACAGACATATAGTTCTGCTATGGTTGTTGTTGACTTGTTTACCTGTTTGCCACTCACGAAATGGCCATAGTTCTTCCATAAATAAACGATGATGATCCATCCATCCCAGCGAGTGACTGTGAAGATATTATGTAACTTTGGTCATCATGACTCATCATAATCATGGTGTTGGCAAACTCAATGTTGTTCATGCAGTCACAGTCTACAGTACACATAGTGAGTCCAAGGACAATTTCCAAATTAAAAAATGCAACGAAGTGGCCCCTGCAGTAGAAGTACAATTTGCAATAAACAAGGTAAACAGAGTAGACTTGAGTTACATTTAGTGTGTAAAAGATTCAATAATAACAGAACACATAGAATTGATTTCATGTACAACAAACAGCAATTGCTTTCATCAGAGCCAGAGAGCCAGTTTTGTCTACTGCATGCCATCTCATCATTCATTACCTGTTCCACTTTTTGTCAGCATCTTATTCTTAAGTGAGGGGCCACAGGGCATCCTCTTGTGTCAATTTCAGAAGTAACAGTAAGCATAGTCAGTCATTCCAGTCCCACTTCTATTGAGGGGACTCGTCTACAAAGCAACAGTTTCTTGATTCTGCGAAATCCTGGCCATCTGCCTTCAGGGAAATGGATTGGGGGAGTCTGGAGGAGGAGGAAGAGAAGCATGACTGAGTTGTGATTGTGAACTTGTGAACTTCAGGAATAAAGACAGTGGCACCTTTAATATGGAAATAAGACAAATACAGTGCTGCTGATGGATTTGTTGCGATTAAAGTTTTGCTGTGCTAAAAGTTGCAAATCAAAGAAAAACACACAGAAATAAAAGTGAATAAATACAGGAAAAAAAGTAAGTATTTCAAGCCTAGGTGTCAGGGAAGTATAGCTTGTCCTCAAACTCTGTGAATTGAACCCGGAGTAGGTCAGCTAAGAGAGAAGAACTTCTGTCACCTAAGTCGGTGTCCTGTTCTTCCTGCGAGGATTCACGTATTTTGTAATCTGGTGGTATGATTCATCTTGATCATTGTTAACCTCTCCACATTTTTGGGGCGAGAGGCGGGTCCTTTTTGAAGTTACAATGGTACCAGCAGCACTGAAAACACGTTCAGAAGACACACTTGCGAGTGGTCAAGGCAAATAATTTATAGCCAGCTAGGTGATCAGTAGCCATTGAGGCCTTTTCCCATACCAATACACTAATGGGTTCTGATCAAAGAAGACCTATGTTGGGTCATCCAGATAGGTCTGCACCATCCACTCAAGGTCCTCCAGGGGTGCTCCACTTTGCATACCATCTGTTGCCTTTGCCTCAACACTGGAAGGAGCAACCCCTTGATGAGTTATTCAATCCGCTTCCAGCAATATTATGGCTGGGCCTGGTGCAGGTGACGATATGGTTGCTGGTGTCGGTAACGGCTCTGAGGGAAAGTGACTGCCTTCGGCCACAGAAGTGGACCTTGACGCCGGATGGCCTGCTGCTTCAGTAGTACTTGTGGGGGTTCCTTCAATTTCCTACCGCTCTTTTTCTAACAGAGTGGCTGACAGAGCTAGACAATGTTTGTACTTGGAAACATCTTTTTCATAAAAAGGAATTAATGTATTTCTGGCCAGGGCCTTTTTGTACCGTGGATCCAGAATAGTGGCACAAATGTAATGTTTGCTCTGAATGTATTGCTTTAAGCCTTGCATTGTCAACTAGGCGGCTTAATAGGCTCTCCACCAACCGAAATGCATCTTGTTTTTCCGCATCAACTCCGAACATTGAAGTCATCTTCAGTTGGTGCTCTAGCATGCGCAACAATGGGATAGCTTTGCCCAAAGTACAGTCCACCCCGCTGACTTCACGGGTGAAGACCTCAAAGGACAAAGCATGTCTGTCAGGCTTTTAACTAGGTTCCATTCCTCCACCTCTAGCCTCATGTCTTTCATAGAAGCAGCCAGTGTGTCAAAGACATACTCATTTATTACCAGGTACTGCTCAAACAGACGCTCAAGCATGTAGAAGTTTGAGTTCCAACGTTTTACCACCTCCTGGATTAGTCCTCTGACTGGCACTCTACGGTCATGTTGAATGATCCTCAGCTGCTTCTGGGCCTTAAAATAATGGCTGAAATGTGTGCAGATTCTTCGGCAGGTGGTCAGTAACTTGCTGACTGCGTTTTCTTTTTTCAAGAAATCTTGAACAATAATGTTAATGCTGTGCGCCAAACGCGGCATTCTGAAAAAGCAACCATCAGCCATGTCCTTAACAATATTATTGCCATTATCCGTGGAAATATAACCAATAATGCGCCTTCTTGGATGCAGCCATTGAAAGACCTTACTGTTAAACTCCTCCAAAATGTTTATTGGAGTATGAGATTTCTCCATCGCAAACATGGCAACTGTTGCATGTTTCCGAGTAGCTTGAAAAATTGTGACACTGTCAACACATGCAGCTATCTTCTCTCTAACTCCCGCAACAGAGACCCAGTATGCAGTGATGCACATGTAATCAATGGCTTGGCAACTGGTCTTCATGTCTGTTGTCAGGTGGATAGTGTGAACAGCACTCTTCTGCAAAGCTGCCCAACCACTTCCAGCACATCTTCATGTAGTGCTGGAACCGCAACTCTGGCAAAATAGGACCAGCTAGGAATCTTCCATTTAGGACAGACCGTTGCCACAAATTCTATAAAACCCACCCCTTCCACGAAAGAAAAAGGGAGAAGGTCAAGCGCTAACATTTTAGCCAGCATTGCATTATACAGACGTTCCATTGGGTGGTTGTGTTCAAATGGCGCCTCCGACTAAATCATGCTTTAAATGGTGGTCTGGATTGTCTTCATATGTGATGATGATCCAGACTTCTTTAACTCAGTTAGGCTCATTGATGTACTTTTTCGCATTGGTGTCTCTACCAGACTCTTACTGTGCCTCCTAGATGTTGCTGGCGTAGATGGTGTGGGCGCAACCACTGTAGTGCTGCTGCCAGGGGTACTGTATGTGCCAGAAAAAATGTCTCTCTCTTCTTCACCTCCACCCTGAACAATCAGCTCCTCGTCATCAGATGCAATATCAATGGCTACATTTGGATTTGTACTTTTGGCTTTCTGGATGTTACTTAGGTGCGCCTCCCGCCTCCACATGAATCTGGATTTCCTGATGTGCCGCTAATTCTGGAGGAACAAGCATTGTGGGCAGTTGTGCCTCTCCTTGCGCCTCTCCTTGCGTCTGTCCTTGCTCCTTTCCTTGAGCCTCTCCTTGCGCCTCTACTTGTGCCTCTCCTTGTTGCACCAGTGGTTGTCTTTGCAAATGTGGTTGAACACTCGTCAGATGAGATACACCCTGCGTTGATTGGATGCTACTTTGCAATGAGCCAACGCCAACATCACTGGTCGATGGTGAAAGAGCAATTAAAGTGGCTGCCTCTGCGGCACTCATAGGCTTGGGCCTAACTTGGGGTGGTGGCACTGAGACTAAAGAAGTGGAGGTGCTACTCCAAGCTTGGTCCCCGGCGGACACCGCTGCTGCAGGCGTAGTTTTTTTTCCCAAAAAAAGTGTTGGTCATGACACCAGTCTCCTTGGTAAGTGGCACCACTTGCTTCATCTGCTCCTTCTTACTGGCAGTGGCACTGGCAACATTCATGGTAGAGGAGCTACGGCCACGTTTCTTTGGGCCCATCTTCTTCAGATGTCAGAACAGCAGGACACAGTTGCACGAGTTGCAGAGTTGTCTGTGGCCACACGTGACGTCAGGTGACGTTGTGCACACACCGCAGCAGGACTTCTTCCTGGCACTACAACAAGTGATGATGATGAGGAAGATTCCTAGTTCTCAGTCTTTGTGCACCTAAAAGCAAAGAAGCCAGAGGAACATCAGTTAAAAAAACGTTGCTTATGTAGTGCTTCATTTAATACTATTGCAACTAGGCATTTATTGTTATTAACACAACACACCCACAAACGGAAATACCAAAAATGAAAATTGCAATTCTAATCAAAAATTGATCTTTAAATAATAGAAGAGAGACCACACAGAGAGAGTTGTTTCATGCACCCATTCATAACCCTAGGCCTACTGTCCCGCAAGCTTGCTGGCCTATGGCAAAAACTGCCTGGTCTCAATATACCCACCCACATGGCCAGGCCCTGGACCAGGCCCCAACAACAACACCCAAAAAATCAAAATACACACAAAAATCACCCCAATCCAATGCGATCCATGCCCTAAAGGATGTTTAAATTCGAGAGACCCCACAGAAATTCTTGGTCTATGCACCACTGACCCCTGGGCCTACTGACTAGTGTGGATTTACCACGCACCCCAAAATTAAAAAAACTTCCACATATAACAGTGAGCTACTCAATAAAATGCCATCCATGCCGTAAATGATAATTAAGTTCAACAAAACTCACAGAAACAGTTTATCATGCACCCATAACTAACCCTGGGCCTACTGGATACTGTATCTACTAAATCACAAAGTGAGGGGCCCCCCGGGGGTAGGATGTGAGGCAGATCTGCGGGGGAGAGGACAGTAAGTAGCTTAAAGAAGAAGGTAGATCTGCCCCGTGTTTGATCAGGCTGCCGGACGTGAAACGAAGAGGAATCTGTACCATTCCCCCCATATCTTGAGGGCACCGCCTGGTGAAACCGCCGCTTTGCCTGCCCTTCTATGAGAATGCAGATGTGGAATGTGATACATCTAGCGCCCGAACACCCTGTCTCATAGAGGATTACAAGTTATGGTATCATCCAAACCATAAAACGCTATCTAGAAGAACGCAACTTTTGATTCTATCGCATCTCCATACCCTCCCACCTTAAATATTTATTGAGGACCCCAGGAAGGTGCCAAAAACGTGCCATTTATCGAAGCAGATTGGTCATCATTTCTCCACAGCGGACTATACGCTGAGGTGTTGCTGAATCCAAGAGCACTTGGATATCAGATATATTTCACTACAGAATACAACCCCTCCTTCCCCTTTCTTGCCCTGACGAAGGTGCGGCCTATCTTTGGGGCCTGGCACCGAAACGCGCGTCGGCGTTGAAACCATCTCCCCTGAACATTGTACGATCTATCCCCGGCCTATGGCTGAGAGGAATATTCAGGATGTTCTCAGAGCAATTTACCTCAAAGTCCATCTGAGCAGAATGTTTGAATGAGCCTTGTATGAGTATGATTGGTTGCGATGTATGAATTTGTTGAAGTTTGAATGTTGGAAGGATGACGGGTTGTGTATATTTATAGATGTTTTTATCTTATAATTTTTCAAAAAAATGAGTTTGTACAATTATGTTATGTATAAAAATATATGAATCAATCAAGAATAAAAATGATATATTTTCTATAAAAGTGCTTCTGCTTAAATTGTATGCGGTCTTGAGTAATTGGTGAGCGCTAAAATGGGTGACTTTTGAAGATTCTGGACTCCTACTGGATACTGTGGCTACCCACAATATAATATCTTTTTTAAGTTGTGAAAATGGTTACAAATTGTATTTACAGCAACTGCAATGCTCCAAACAAACAACACCAACTTACTTGTAAAATTTCAAATCCAAAAGTGATCCCTAAAAAAAGACCTCAAAAACAAATATCCAGCAGCAGCCACAAAGAGTAATCCTTCCAGCTACAGATCCAAATGAAAAGTGACCAGGACATGGACAAAGCACTGGGAGGAGCCTGCTGGGGACCTTTTGTGCCAGCTGTGTGTGTGTCAGGCTGCTCTCCTGAATGCCTTTCACGATCATGACAAGAAGTTGGCACAGGTAGATGCCTTCATGAAAGGCATTCATTCTGATGTGGGTGGGCTACACCAAACTGTCCAGTCTGTGTCCTTCACAGTAACGGAAGCCATTCATCAGGCAAATGCTCCCAGTCCAGCTCCAATGTCAGTTTGGGATCTTTCTGAGGGACTTGACAAGCAGTGTGAACAGTTCAGTGGTTGTTCGTATGCAGTGTGAGTCTTCATTTCCTAATTATACTCAGTTTGATTCACATGAGTGGAAGGTAGGTGTGAGGAGGAGGGTTACCCAACCCCTGACCTTCTGTGCAGGGTGTTAATCTTCACCCCCACCTTCCCAGTCAATCTAGCTTGTCTTTTCATGCGTGAGGTGCGAGGCCTAGCCACACCTGGATGATAAATGGTGCAGGAGGGACACCAAGAGGGGCACACAGCATGTGCCCAAATGGGTGTGGGAAGTGTACTGTGGATAGGTTGAAGGTGGAGCCCTGTGAATCTGACCAGACTGCCCATGCCTGATGCTAGCATGCCTACTACGTTGTGCGCAGGTATTCCCATGTCTGCACCACTGCGGTGCCTTTCCCGGGACATTGCAGTGATTTCACGATTTATCTGTGACACAGATGTGGATGTGTGGGTTTCTCTCAGGCAGGACATGTGTGAGTATACTGGGGGAAATGTTCCTTTCCCCACCAGAGTGTCTGATGTGGACAGGAACCGTATTTCAGCACAGGAGTTGTGTGTTGTGGTTGTATGAAGAGTTGTGTTTTTACGTACCTATGGTGTTGTCCATGGCGAAGTTTTATTTGCTGATAGTGGATGAGGTACAGCAGCGGAAGGGCTTGAAGAGTTGGTTACATTGCAGTAAGGAACGCGTAGAGGTGACTGGGATGTGAGTTTCGCTCTCTGCAGTAGTGCTTCCGCCGTCTCCGGGTGGCTGGATTCTCTGCTGCATTCTGATGGGCTGTTTGTGGCATTGTGATTTGTATAGCAGTCGGGACATCATTCCGCACAGCGGTGATTCTCTATTGGCTCCCTCCGCCACGGTTGCAGAAGGAAATTTCTGGTGGATCACGTAACTCCGCAGTATACAGGAAATGGGCTATGAAATATGGCAGACACGAGGACCGCCGATGGAGTGCGGAAAAAGACATTTTCCGGCACCGCCGGCAATGCGGATGTGCCTCTGATTGCCATCCTAATGAGCCACTTAGTTCGTGATAGAGATTTACAGTTACATTTAAGATTTGCTGAACCTATGTGAAATTGAAGGACTGCAGATATAACAGATCTGGTGGCTGGTGATGCATTTCTCTACTTTTATGTACTCCAAGAACACAATATCCACAGTGTACTATCTTGTGCTGAAATGTGCCCTTTGAATTCTGTATCGAATGTTTCAACTCATGTCCCCTTCCTAGGTTTATTCACAGCCAGAGGCTGAAATGTGGTATTTCTTTTAGATCATCTGAAGAAAGGAGGATGTTACAGCGTTCCATGTTATTAAAACTTTAAGGGCCGAAACCACAACGGTAAATCTAGTTCTTAACATAGGTTTATCTTTGAATTTAGCTTTTCTTATACCTGTCAGGAGTTCACAAAGGTATTCTTAAAAGGCACATTTGCGTGTGTGAATTTCTCTGCCCTCAGTACAGAGAAATCCACATTTGTTAAATCTCACTCAAATAGTGGCAAGTGGTCATTGCAAGGCGTGGGTTGACTTGGAGGTTTGAGAATGACACACTCATGTATGACCCACCCCCGAAATAGAGATTTACTGCAGTTACTGTAGGATGGCAAGAGGAATGGATCACATCAGACTCGGCGGAGAGGATGTGGAAGGGATTTCTTCATAAGAAGCATGCTTTTCACAGAGAAAAACAGTGCATTAGTACACAAGGCTCCATCCCCCCATGCAGTTTTCTTTCTATGGAGAACTCTGCACAGGAGGAATAGAAGATGTCGCCAAAAGGCACATGAAATTTACAGAAGTGCACTCCTGCAATTCTGTGTCTATCTATCTATCTATCTATCTATCTATCTATCTATCTATCTATCTATCTATCTATCTATCTATCTATCTATCTATCTATCTATCTATCTATCTATCTATCTATCTATCTATCTATCTATCTATCTATCTATCTATCTATCAATCTATCTATCTATCTATCTATCTATCTATCTATCTATCTATCTGTCTGTCTGTCTGTCTGTCTGTCTGTCTGTCTGTCTGTCTGTCTATCTGTCTGTCTGTCTGTCTGTCTGTCTGTCTGTCTGTCTGCCTGTCTGTCTGCCTGTCTGTCTGTCTGTCTGTCTGTCTGTCTGTCTGTCTGTCTTCTGTGATACTTCTAAAGCACACCAACCCATTCAGGAATGACCCTCTAAGTAATTGAAAATGGACTATAGAAATAACACAAACAAGGTCAGAGTGAGGTTAAAAAACCAAAAAGCTGAACCCCTTTCATTCACAGCATTCTTGGATAGGAACATTATATATTTCTACTGTTTTAACCATAGAAAGTTGCATTCATCAACATTGGGTAGATTGTAAGTGCAGCAGCATCATTCAAGTTTAAGTTCAAGTTCAGGAATTTGTATAGTGCACTACTCTCCCAGAGGGTCTCAAGGCGCTTGAGGGAGGGTGAGTGCATTACTTATCGAATAGCCAGGTTTTTAGTTGCTTTCTGAAGGAGAGGTGGTTCTGTGTAAGTCGGAGGTGAGTGGGGAGAGAATTCCAGGTTTTGGCCGCTAAGTAGGAGAAGGATCTTCCACCCATGGTGGATCTGTGGATGTGCGGAATTGTGGCGAGGGCTTGATTGGATGATCGTAGTTGGCGGGTGGGTGGGTAGAAGGATAGTCGTGTGTTGAGGCATTCGGGTCCTAGATCGTAGAGGGCCTTGTGTGCGTGAGTGAGGAGACGGAACGTTATTCTCTTGTTGACGGGGAGCCAGTGGAGATCCTTCAGGTGACCGGAAATTTTAGCATGACGGGGAATGTGGATGCGTTGGAGTTTTTTCTGTAGTTTGGCTGTGGTCCCGGCGTAAAGGGTATTTCCATAATCCAGACGGCTGGTGACCAGTGCTTGGGTGACTGTCTTTCTTGTTTCGGTGGGGATCCAGCGGAAGATTTTTTTTTGAGCATGCGTAGGATGTTGAAGCATGAAGATGAGACAGCGTTGACTTGTCTGGTCATCGAGAGGGAGGATTCTAGGATGAAGCCCAGGTTACATGCGTGACCTGTGGGTATGGGTGCTGTACCCAGGGCCGGTGGCCACCATGAGTCGTCCCAGGCAGAGGGGGATGATCCTAAGATGAGGACTTGTCCGAGTTAAGTTTTAAACGGCTGTTCTTCATCAATTCGGCTACTTCTTTCATTCCTTTGTGTAGATTGGTTTTGACGGTGTTTGGGCCTTTGATGAGGGAGAGGATCAGCTGGGTGTCGTCTGCGTAGGAGATGATGTTGAGGTTGCATTGGCGCGTGATGGATGCGAGGGGACTCATGTATACGTTGAAGAGGGTGGGGCTGAGTGAAGATCCTTGTGGTACACCACAGATGACTTTGGTGGCCTCTGATTTGGATGGGGGGAGGCGGACTCTCTTGGTTCTTCCGGCGAGGAACGAGATGATCCAATCCAAAGCTTTTCCTTGTATTCCGACGTTTTTGAGGCGCTGTATGAGTGTGCTGTGACATACTGTGTCGAAGGCGGCAGAGAGGTCGAGTAGGATGAGGGCAACTGTTTCTCCGTTGTCCAGTAGCGTTTGGATGTCGTCTGTAGCTGCGATGAGGGCAGTTTCGGTGCTGTGTTTGGCTTGGAAGCCGGACTGTGAAGGGTCGAGGGAATTCTTGGATTCGAGGAAGGCGGCGAGCTAACTATTGACGGCTTTCTCAATGACTTTGGCAGGGAATGGGAGGAGTGAGATGGGGCGGTAGTTCTTAAGTTCAGAGGGGTCTGCTGTGGGTTTCTTCAGAAGGGCGCTGAGTTCGGCATGTTTCCAGCTTTCTGGGAAGGTAGTGGAGTTGAAGGAACAGTTGATGACATTGCAGAGATGGGGTGCGATGATGGAGTCTGCCTTGTTGAAGATATGGTGGGGACATGGATCGGTTGACGATCCTGAGTGAATGGAGTTCATCAGGCGGATGGTGTCTTCAGTGGTGATTGGGTTCCAGGCGAAAAGGTTGTGAGAGTGTTGTTTTGGTTCGGGGGTGGGTGGAGTGGGTTGTTCATCGGACTGGTTTTTAAAGCTGTTATGAATGTCGGCGATTTTGTTGTGGAAGAAAGAGGATAAAGAGTCGCAGAGGTCTTGGGAGGGAGTGATGTCGTTGGTGCCGGCGGTGGGGTTGGTAAATTCTTTGACGATGTTGAATAGTTCCTTGCTGTTGTGGACGTTGTTGTCGAGTCGATCCTTGAATGCTGATTTTTTGGTGGATCGGATCAATTGGTGGTGTTTGCGGTTGGCGTCCTTGAAGGTGGTCAGGTTGTCAGAGGTAGGGTTTTTTCTCCAGGTTTTCTCGAGGGTACGACATAGCTTCTTGGATTTTTTAAGGTCATCGTTGAACCAGGGTGCCTTTTTGCTACCTTGTTTGATCTGATGGTTTTTCAAGGATGCTAATACGTCGGCGCTGTGGGTGATCCATTGTGTGAGTTTGGTGGCAGCTTGGTTTGGGTCCGATGGTATGGCAGGAGGGTTTTGATTTAGCAATGTGAGGAGTTGGTCGGTGGTGATTTTGTTCCAGTTTCTTCGAGGAATAGGTTGTGGGGGGTTGTGGGTCGTGGTCTTTTTGTAGTTGAAGTGAACGCAGTTGTGGTCTGTCCAATGGAGAGCTGTGGTGTGATCGAAGGAAATGTGTTTGCTGGAGGTGAAGATAGGGTCGAGCGTGTGTCCGGCAAGGTGGTTGGGGGTGTCAACAAGTTGTTTGAGTCCGAGAATGGCCAGGTTGTCCAGAATGGTGGTGGTGTTGCTGTTGTTTTTCTTTTCCAGGTGGACGTTGAGGTCTCCCAGTAGAATGTAGTTCTCGGAGGTGAGGGCATGTGGGCTGATGAAGTCGGTGATGTCTTCGTTGAATTGTGTACGGGTTCCTGGTGGTCTGTAGATGAGGGTGCCTCTAAGTGTGGTCCTGGGGTCGGTGTGGATCTGGAAATGAAGGTGTTCGGCAATCGCGAGGTTATCGTCGGAGCTGGTCGTGATTCGGATGGTGTTCTTATGGACGATAGAGATGCCTCCTCCTGTTTGGTTGGTGCGGTCTTTTCGGATGATTTTGTAATTGTCCGGGATGGCTATGGCGATGTCGGGCGCTGATGAAGCGTTCCTCCAGGTTTCTGTAAGGAAGGCGATGTCCGGCAATGTAGAGTCGAGTAGATCCCAGAGTTCAGTGGCGTGTCTGTGGACCGAGCGGGTGTTCAACAGGATACACTTCAGGTGGTTAGAGTCGGAGCTGAGTTTGGGGGAAGTCGATTTGGTGTGGAACTCATTGTAGAACTGTGTACTCCAATCCCCTTTGTACTTTTAGTAAGCTAGGAAGCAGGTGCTGCAGCAAATAAAGTAAAGAATGATTGTCTGTAGAATAGTTTCTTGATAAGTTCAGTGAAAGGTTAGTATGTTTGAAAGGATCTGTGCGAAGAATTAAGAAAGAGTGCATGACCAAAGGTAGGCAAAGTTAGGAGTGTGTCAAAATAATTAGGGAAGCCATGACGAATGAGTTAAAAGACTGGCTAATGAGCATATTATCGAAACAGTATAAGCAGATGAATGGTTATTGCCAGTGGTTGTAGCTAAAAACCTGTGAAGGGACATTAGGCTTTGCATTCTTCTGTGTGACCTTAATTAGCAAATCATAGTGAACAAATACTTTCTGCCTAACATTTTCTGGAATTATGAATACCCTGAAGGGGTTAAATAGTTTTCAACCATTGATGTAGCATCAGAATATCAACAAATTAGACCGCATGGGTTCTGATGGTATTTGTGACTCTTTTTGGGACATTTGGTAAACACCCTTTGGCTTGATAAACACAGCAATAGTCTTCCTGAGGATGATTGAGAGAATAACAGGGGGAGTCACTTTCTGAACCTGTGCAAGAAAATAAGAGGATTCAGCCTGTTTTCTGTGACCTGTGAGAACTTCTGAAGGACTGCGCCCAGGAGAAAGAAGTAGATTTGAAGAGTCAGTTGGCTAACTTTCTGTGTGTGAACATGTAAACAAAATGTTCCATGAGGTCTTTTCAGTACAATCCCCAGCCGACCAATAGCAAATGCAACTTGGTCTAAATTTTGTTGGTGCCGTCTACCTGACACTCTGAAAGTCTCTAGGTGCCCCATGAGATGCTGGAGGTTTAAAAATGTGCTCCTTTGGTTGCTTTATTTTTTTTCTAACACAATAGGGCAACCCAATTTTCCCCAAGGAACAGGGTGTAATAGTTAACTCATACAAAATATCCCTTGAGGAATCATTTAAACACAATATTTCCACTAATTTTCATGGTCACAAATGTGATCCAGTTTGAAGAAACGTGTAATTCCACATCAGTCATGCATACAATGTGAAGCGGCTACTGCACAATTAGCTGATCACTATATGAACCTGTCACATGTCCCTCATGAAGTGAAATGGTTTGTCATGGAAGGAGTCAAGTGTTTGAGCAGTAGACTTGATGTGGATTACCTACTTACAATGAAACAGAGCAGGTGGATTTGGTTTGTAACTTGTCCTGATTTTGATTTACCTTGGAGTTTTGTATCATTGATCTCAATTATAATGTAAGATTGGTTGATGTGTATAACATTGGGATTCCATTTAAAGGCTATTTTGGTCTCCTTGCTTGGAAGACATGTAATTATGGTATATTTATATTATACATATGTGCCATTTATGGTTTGTTGTCCCTTTATATAGCTTCCACATTGAATCAATCTTGTGTATTTGTGGATATTTACATTGGAGTTCTGCTGAGTTGATCAGTTGGTGATGGCTGCTGTGTTTTCAGCATTTCAGTGGAATATTTTTCAACTAACGAGATTTGCGGATAAACCTTACATTTTGTTTCGTGGTATACCCCCTTTATGGTTGTTGTCAATTTGAAACATTTTGACATGCCTGGTTTTTGTGTTTTTTTTTTGTGTGTCTTTCAGCTAATTAAGTCGGACACCGTTCACCCGAAAGTATGGATTGGGTGGTGGGTTATCGTACTTTAATTCTGAAACCATTCCAAGTTGGCTGCCATTTCTAGATACTGTAGATGTGAACCCTGAGTTGAGTTTAATGACTATGTTGCCCATCTCTGGTTGTTCTTACACCTTTATTTGTGTCCAATGCTGGATTTTGGCATTTTTACCAGGTCCCAGGGATGTCTACCGCGCTGGTGTCCCAGTGCTCTCTGATCCTCCAACTTACTTTCAAGATGGCTGACGCTTTTCGGACTGTGGCAGCTGATCTGGAGCTGGTGTACCTTTCAAACGCATGAAGTCTTTGCACTATCAAGTCAAAACTTCCTGCTCAGAACAGACAAAATATATGGACGCTACAGCGTGGACTGAAAGTAAGTTTGCGTGGACGGTAGTTGCTGTATCCACGTTACTGAATTTTATATGTGAGTGGATTGTGGACTAATGTTTCACTTTATGTTGTCTCTCTCACTTTCTAGAGAATATGACCCCTAGTAATTTGGAGATCGGTAAGATCAGTTTTCTTGAAATGATGGTTAATATTTAGCCAGATTGGATTTGTAGGATTGACTGTAGGTCTTTCTTTCATTCTAGAGCATGTAATATACACATTTGTGGCATCTGGTGTGAAGATGATTTAGATGGAAGCAAGCCTTTGTTTGACACAGGGAGGTTCACTCTGTGCTGTACATAGAATATAGGTTTTCTTATAAAATATATCCCTTGAGGAAATATTTGTATTACAATTAAGTTTAACATTTTATCATGGTCACAAATATGATCCAATTGGTTTACTTACCATACAAAAAAATTATCTTTAAGGTTGTATTCAAATGTTTATACTTTATTTATCTCATTATATTTGGTTCAATATACAAACCATCTAAATTGTTTTGATGCAAGCATTATACACAGAATATGCATATAAGTTCAAGTTCAAGTTCAAGTATTTGTATAGCGCACTACTCACCCATAGGGTCTCAAGGCGCTTGTGGGAGGGGGTGCATTATTTATCGAATAGCCAGGTTTTAAGTTCCTTTCTGAAGGAAATGTGGTTCTGTGTGAGGCGGAGGTGGGTGGGGAGAGAGTTCCAGGTCTTGGCCGCCAGGTAGGAGAAGGATCTTCCTCCCCTGGTGGATCTGTGGATGTGCGGAACTGCGGCAAGAGCTTGGTTGGAGGATCTTAGTTGGCGGGAGGGTGTGTAGAAGGACAGTCGTGTGTTGAGGCATTCGGGTCCTAGTTTGTAGAGGGCCTTGTGAGCGTGGGTGAGGAGAAGGAACGTTATTCTCTTGTTGACAGGAAGCCAGTGGAGGTCTTTCAAGTGGCCGGTAATGTGAGCTTGGCGAGGGATGTCCAATATGAGTCTGGCAGATGCATTTTGGATGCGTTGGAGTTTTTTCTGTAATTTGGCTGTGGTTCCGGCGTAGAGGGTGTTTCCATAGTCCAGTCGGCTAGTGACCAGTGCATGGGTGACAGTCTTTCTTGTTTCGGTGGGGATCCAACGCAAGATTTTTTTGAGCATACGGAGTCTTTGAAGCAGGAGGATGAGACAGCGTTAACTTGTCTGGTCATCGAGAGGGAGGAGTCTAGGATGAAGCCCAGGTTGCGTGCGTGGTCTGTGGGTATGGGTGCTGTGCCCAGGGCCGATGGCCACCATGAGTCATCCCAGGCAGAGGGGGAAGATCCTAGGATGAGAACTTACGTTTTGTCTGAGTTAAGTTTTAGGCGGCTGTTTTTCATCCATTCGGCTACTTCTTTCATACCTTCATGAAGATTAGTTTTGGCGGTGTTAGGGTCCTTGGTGAGGGAAAGGATCAGCTGGGTGTCGTCAGCGTAGGAGATGATGTTGAGGTTGTGTTGTTGCGCGATGGATGCGAGGGGACTCATGTAAACATTGAAGAGGGTGGGACTGAGTGATGAACCTTGTGGGATTCCACAGATGACTTAGGTGGCCTCTGATTTGAATGGGGGGAGTCGGACTCTCTGGGTTCTCCCGGCGAGGAACGAGATGATCCAGTCCAAGGCTTTTCCCTGTATTCCGACGTTGCTGAGTCATTGTATGAGGGTGCTATGACAGACTGTGTTGAAGGCGGCGGAGAGGTCGAGTAGGATTAGGGCAACTGTTTCTCTGTTGTCCAGCAGCGTTCGGATGTCATCTGTCGCTGCAATGAGGGCGGTTTCGGTGCTGTGTTTGGCTCGAAAGCCGGACTGTGAAGAGTCGAGGGAGTTGTTGGATTCAAGAAAGGTGGCGAGCTGGCTATTGACGGCTTTCTCAATGACCTTGGCAGGGAATGGGAGGAGGGAAATGGTGAGGTAGTTCTTAAGCTCAGAGGGGTCAGCTGTGGGTTTCTTCAGGAGGGCAGTGAGTTGGCGTGTTTCCAGCTCTCCGGGAAGGTAGCAGAGTTGAAGGCGCAGTTGATGACATCACGGAGATGGGGTGCGATGATGGAGTCTGCTTTGTTGAAGACAGGGGTCCGTTGGCGAACCTGAATGGATGGAGTTCATTAGGCGGATGGTGTCTTCAGTGGTGATTGGGTTCCAGGCGCTAAGGTTGTTAGAGAGCGTTTCGGTTTTGGAAGTGGGTGGGGTGGGTTATTCTTTCGAACTGTTGTTAAAGCTGTTATGTATGTCGGCTATTTTGTTGTAGAAGAAAGAGGATAACGAGTTGCAGAGGTCTTGGGAGGGAGTAATGTTGTTTGAGGCTGCGGTGGGGTTGGTAAATTCTTTGACGATGTTGAATAGTTCCTTGCTGTTGTGGGCGTTGTTGTGGAGTCGATCCTTGAATGCTGATTTCTTGGTGGATCGGACCAATTGGTGGTTTAATATTTGATTATATGTATATATGGTTTGTATATGTGATGTGATTTACACTAATGATGTGTATAATGTGATGAATTAAATGTAAAGGAAGCGAGTAACAGAATCTTTTAACTAATAAGCTCAGGAGTGTAACTATAAATTGTGTAGTTAATCATCTGGAACACATTTGTGACAATGAAAAATTGTGGGACAAATGTGTTTAAAATGATTCCTCAGGGGATATTTTGTATGAGTTAACTATTATACCCAGTTCCGTGGAACTGGGTATAATATGAGGTCTTAGAGGTCTTCATTGCCTGTTCACCAGGAAAACGTTTTTAAAAACTTTTGATCCAGAGCTCCAGAGCCAAGGATACCTACTACAAAAAGTACTTGACTGGTAGTTTCCCAGCGTTGGATGGAATTTCAATGTGGTCCTTTTGAAAAGCTTTAACAATATATGAAGAAACACCAAAGTCCCTTTCTTTTTTGTGACTTAAAAAGGTTTTCAGGCAAAAACCTTAAAAGCTTTGGAGCCTTTGCAGGACTAATGTGCGACAGAAAACTGACTGACAAATACACAGTAGTGGCTACAAGATTTGTCCTACACGCAAACAGCTTTTTCTTGATTTTTTTTTACAAAGTTCCTTTTTGGATTAGGACTTTCAATCTTTTCAAACTTTTTATCTTCCAAACTTTCACCAGGACCAATCCACTTGGTGTATCCAACCAGGACAGCTGTCAGCCTAAAATCACACCTAGGTCTCAGTCTACATGACCATTGACTTCCACTGGTGGATAGCTCTTGTTAGAGCTATTTCAATGTAAAATATTTAAAGTTCATAACTGTGGTTTGCATTATGGGATTTTTATCTATTTGGTAACATTTTGTTTACAATTTAGGATTTATATTACTTGCTGTTTTGACTTTGATCCTCTATTGGTACTGCATAAATTCTTACCTAAGTTAAGTCTGCGCTGTGCAAGAGTTACCAAGGATTGAGTTCAGGTTCATTTAGTGACCTCAAGGGTTCATCCAGATAAACGTTGTGATTACTTCCTGAGTTGTGCAGTCACCTAACCCAAATAATAATGCAGTTTCCTACAAGAACTAATTGCTCGCCGCATTATGGAATCAAAATGCTAATGAACTTAACGAGGCAAAGTCACTTTATTATAAAGATGGATCACAAAACTTTAACTGGTGTGTTCAACAAGAAGGGAACTGATGTCATATACAGTAAGATCAGTAGATTGGTAGTGGTATTTTAAGGCACAGTATATTCCAGGTTTTAGGAATCAAGTGGCTGATTGTCAATCTAGGTTATTGTTGAGGCAACTAGATGAGAGATATAAATCTGAAGAGAGTGAAAGTGATTACAATGACTGGATGGTGTGTGAGGTTACTGGAGGAATAATTACATAAAATGAAAGGAAGTGGAAAACATTTAAGTCTTGCTAGAGGTATGTAGGAGAAAAGAAAGACTGGGAGACCTGCCGCTTACAGGCATCAACAGTCTTGATCAAAATATTGACCAGGGAGCCCTCAAACCCTTCACAGCCATTTGCAAGGAATTCAGCCTTCTGCCCGCCAGCTCTGGAGGTACCTCCAGCTCTGGTGCTACCTAGATCGCTGCCTGGGAGCACAGCCCTGAGTCCTCCAACCCTCTCCTGTGGTCTTCTAGCTCTAGAAATGGGGCCAATTCTAGGGTGTTACGTCTGGATTCTATGGCTCTTAAGCAAACATCTCTTCTCCCAACCTCTCCTCAATAACCTCCGCACCATATGGCAAACCAAATTGCATATGGACTACGAGAGGGAGGACTGGGCAGAGAGGCGTGCTTGAAATTCTGCCTGTTTAAATCCTTGCACAAATTGCACTGGACTCCAGTGAATTTATGAGCAGTGGGCTTATGATGACATGCCACCTGTTGGTGTTGCCCCCATGATCTCTGTGATTTGCTGCACATCCTTGGTGACTGCCCTTTGGTTCGACTATTCTGGGAAGCAGCCGATCACATTTTGAGCACGGCCCTGGCAGTCAGGACCCCTTGCTCTCGTCCTCTGATCTTTACACATGACATTGTGGATTCCCCCGATCTCTCCCGCCTGCAGGTCTGTCTCTTGCATACAGTGCCTGCCACAGCTAAGATATGGATTCCACCCCATTGGAGCTCTCGAACACACCCCTCCCATGATGATAACAAGTCATCTACTACCTTCAGGGAAGCTCTAAGGCTTTCCTCCACACTGGGGTGCCATTTCTTCGGGACCCTACTGTGGAAAAAGGTAGGGCCGATTACCTTTTTCAGAGTTGCCCGGCGTTAACCGCCTCTATTACCAAACCTAGTTACCAAACAAAGAGGCAGGCGCTGGAGACTGGAAGGCAGGAAACAGAAGTTTTATTCCGACGGAGCAGAACACATCAAATCAGACAACAGGGTATCTTCTCGAGGTGCTCTAACCGCATCTCTGAGGCCTGGCCTCTTATACACAGGTTTATGATCTTTATTACAGTTTATTGCATGTGGCACATTCTTGCAAATGCTTTGAAGTATGAAAAGACATCCTCGGAATCCCCGCTTCAGGCCCGTTCCCACACACATTTACAGTTGAAGTCCCCACCCCGGTCACAACAGGTGATGATTGTCGCGCAGCTGGACATTCCGCCGATTCACGGAATGTATGTGGTTGATCGGATCTCATGGGGTGGGGGCTTTGATCAACTCGTGGATCCTTTGATGGGAGAAGCTTCCTACTGTATGGGGGGGTAATAAACAGTATCCGCAGGGCCAGGTGGCGGCCTGGGAACGAGTAAGACAAACTGGCACAGAGGAAAGGGGGGGGGTTTTATCAAAGGACCCGGGATCATGAAAGGAATGAAGGGAGGTGTTGAGCTGGGAACAGGATGGGGTTCCGAGGCAGAGTTGTGCTGAAGAGGGGTTTATGGCCCAAGGCATGTGGGAGTGGGGGCTGTCAGCGCGTGGGGGATACTTGCGAGGTCAGGAGAGAGAGAGAGAGAGATGCGCTGGCTGTCGGCGATGGGCAGAGAGGCCATGGTATTTAAAATGGCTGCCGCTTACGCCCACGAATGGGCTTGAAAAGGGGGCAAGATGGCGCCGATAATGTTGACACTGCAGTCTAGGTTTTAACACTACATGCTAGCCTTCGAAAGGGTGTTCACATGCCCTACCCTCCCACCATTCTGCTGCCTTCACTTGTTTCCTACTCGTTATCCGCCATGTGGACCTGTCTGGTCATGATCCTTCAAGAAATGGGGCTCCAATGCCCGTCCTTATTCTATTTCCAAACTTGCCTCTCAGTGTCTCGTTCTTTTTTTTTCTTCCTGTTTCTCATGTCCCCTTTTCTCTCCCTGATTCCCTGCCTGCCTCCCTCCTCCCTCCCGGGAATGTGGATGCAAATACGGCCTCTCAGCTTGTTCATTTCTTTTCTGCCATGTTCTCAGTACCTTTTTGCCCCCTCCCTCTCCTTGCTTCTTATTCCTGCTCAGTAATTTTATCCGTGCCTGCGTGCCCTCCATGTTAATGACCCACCCCAACCCTTGGGAGTCCTCACTACGGAGGTTCATTATTTGTTGTTCGGCACCAGATCTGCATAACTTCAAACGGTATTACTTGCTATTGTATTATCGTCACGTGATTGACCTCTTTGGTTCCTCATTCCCTCCCTCTTTTGTAATGTCATGTGATGCCTTTCTCAATAACGAATTGTAAAAAAAACATCAAGGGAAGACGGAAAGGTGATTATTGGTGGCTGGTAATAGGTTTGCAGGTGCCGAGATTATTGATGGAATGTGTGGACTGTATGAGTAGTGGCAAGGTTGATAATACAGGAAATGAATCAATAAACCAAAGAGAGCATTGCACTGGATATTATAGGGCCTTTGTAAGGATTGAAGTTTGGTCAATGCTAACTGCCATGGCCTCAATACGGTCAGAATTAGCACTCTTGAATGATGTAGATATGGAATCAGCAATACAAGTTTAAAAGGAGTTGTTTGAGAGACAAGGATTTCCAAAACAATTGCTGACTGATAACGGTGTGCAAGCCATATTCAGTGAATTTGAGAGATTTTTGAAGAGAGCAGATTACGGCATAAGAAGTGTGCCTTAAATCATCCTAATAATGATCAAGAGACTCAATAAATTATGAAAAGAAACAAATCAGTTGGCACAAACTGGACTAAAAGACTGGTGTAATGAGTTGAGAACTAAAACAGAAGCTTAAGTACTGGCACCTCAAGCTACAAATGGAAGAGTTCCTTCAGAATTCTGTAATGATATTAATCCAAACACTATGGACCTGATTCAGAAAGGGCCTCCATTCTCGTGGTGGAGTCCCTTCAGTCGTAGGGGAGTCTCCACACTCTGGCAGAATTGGCGCAGTGAGAATTCTCATCGCAGAGATTCCTCCCCAGTGCAGAGACTTTCCCACGACTGCAGGGCATCCGCCACGAGTGCGGATTCATTTTGTGAATCAGTCCCTCAGAAGGATATGGCATGGGTGAATGAAGGAACAGCAGTGGAAAATATGTTGAGGGAGAGTGACTGCTAAAAACAGAGCATGTGCGAATTAAGGCCAGGGAGTCAATGTTTGATAAAAGAAAGGCTGTGAATATCATAAATGTAGGAGTCGGTAAGCAGCTGGGAATGCCATCTAAATTTAAGACTTACAAATTTAGAAATTGAACAGAGTGGTCAAAGGTAGTCATAAGAGTGTTATACTGGATTAAGGGAAAAGGAAAGAGAAGGGAAGACCTAGGTGATACAAGTCACTAAAGTGAACATAGAAAAAGTATAATCACAAGTAAACCATCATATGTAAGAGAATATGAATTTTGTATATCACCACAATGCATCTCTGTGAACTTATGTATGACATAGTAACCTTTAAATACTTAAGGGTTATTATTTCAACGTTCTTTTATCCCAACTGGGTAGACCTTGGGTGATTTATATTACATTTTGTGAGACCTATTGAAAAGGAGATGTATAGTTCAGGTTTAAATGTATTATATTATTGATTCATCCATCCACTCATTCCATCTTCTTTTTCCACTCTCGCCTGTCTTCTGCTTCTTCCTCGAGTACTCCACACATTCTGAGTGACAGCTTACTGTTCTTTCACTCACCCACAAACACCCATTCATTCCAGGTATGGACAACACCTGCCCCAAGCAACCTATACATTGCATGGAAAGGTGCTAGACATATATCAAACAGCAGAGGGGGAATAGACTCCCATGCACACCTATATGTTAATGGCAAAATGTCTGTGGAAAAGTGTCCAGATGGGTGGCCTATGATATGTCAGCTAAAAAAGAAGACAATCAATCATGGGCTTTCCCAGAAATATGCATCTTGGCTATCTGTTACAAGTGGATGTAGTTGCAGATGCTAAAAAATCAAGCAGTATCATGGCAGTTCCACACTCACCATCAACAATCCTTTGCAGCTCGTCTAGCATGGAGAACACAACTGCTTCAATTCACACGACAGGTTGGATCCCTCTTGCTGCAGTTGAGGGAGACATTTTTCACAAATTCCTGGAATAGGCTGTTAACAGTACATTCCAGTAGTTCGCCTGCAAATAACAGTAAATTGCCAGACCTCAATTTAGGAGGATTATAGGTGACCAGATGGGCAATGGCAAAGCCAGTTTTAAACTCCATGGGAACATAACCTGCAATATAAGACAAAGAAAACACATAACTTTGGGCCAGATGTAGATTCTAAAATACCGAATTTTACCGATTCAGTATTTTAGAATCGGTAAATGCTATGTGGGGGAACAGCAGATCCACGCTGCCGGAGCTTTGCAGTTAGACCATCGTGTCTTGTCTTTCTACCCACCGCAGATCCCACCGCGGATCAAGAGACAGCCGATTCAAGCGGCGTGACAATCCAAGGGGTGCTAGCCCCCACATTCAGAAGACTCCCGTATCTACGGCAATACCTCCCACCACCTACTGATGCTAAGGTGGAATAAGCACTCGTGGTTGCCGATCCAAGCGACCTCATTATTCTAGGGAGCACGAAAAGACTTGAAATTCACGTTCTGACCCGTCTTGCCAAGGCGTTCATTTTGGAAACAGGCTTTGATTAATATAGTCCTGATGATGATCCCGGTTCATTAGGAGCCAAGGGATCGAAACGTTGACGCTTAAAAACAGTGTTGCTGAAATCCATTTGTGTATTATTCTGCATACACTGTATGTCGAGACTTGCTTTGATTGTTTATTATTCCGCAAGCGACAACTGGCTCCAAAACCCTTCTTGCCTGTTAAAACTTCTTTCATTCTATTTCCTTCTATATTCTAATGGTTTTTCTATCTTTCAGGTTAGGTACAGGATTGTGCCCTATCTAATTCCTTGTATATGACCCTCTCTTGGTCAAATTTGATTCTAAAAATTTGAAAATTAAATATTCCCTGCCCCGCTGGGCTGGGAAGCTGCACTATAGCACTTATCGTGGTCTATATGTTTATTTGTACCTTTATTGCATTCCCTGAGGACCCTTGTTCTCTCTAATATGTAGCAAAAAATTCGGTAAAAATTACTGAATCGGTAAGATTCGGTATTTACTGAATCAGTATTTACTGATTTGGTAATTGCCATTCATTCCTATGGTGAGGCCCATATGAATGAATGGCAATTACCGAATCGGTAAATACCGATTCGGTAAAATGGGGGACACATTCAAGGGTGCCAGGGTCTCACTTTGACACCTTGTTGCACCCCTGAATTGTGCTAGTGTGCAGATGTGGCACACATACATGCCCTAAGGGCATGTATGTCTGCCACATGGCACAGTTGAAAAATGCACTGATTTGCATTTTCACAGGTATTCCTTATTTACCACCAACTTATAGTCAGTGGTAAATAATGAATCCTAAAATGGGAAAAGCACTCATTTCAGTGCTCCCTACATTCCGTAATTTACCGATTTGGTATTTTAAGAAAAAGGTGATATACCGATTCCTTAAAATACTGAATCGGTAAATTACCGAATTTGCAATTTAGGCAACCTACATCCCAAATGCCCAATACCAGTCGGTAACGGCCAAAATTCGGTAATTTCGGCCGTTACCGACCGATATTGGCCACCTACATCCGGCCCTGAGTTCTTTACATGCATCAGGAGGGGCAATGATTCTGTGAATTGGGGAGTTAGCCATACTTGCACACATTACAATGTTTCTGCTTCTCCAGTAAATGGTATCTCTAGTTGTAAATGCACTCATGGAATTGACCTTGCAAATCATTCACTTGTCAATGGACATGAGAAGCAATGGGAGGCTGCAGACAATGGGCTTCTTTTATTAAATGATTGTACATTCTTGAGGTCAGTAAAGTGCAAATCAGCGGCTCTGAAAAAGCATAGCCACATTTGAAACAAATGAAAGTGATACTGTTCTCTGAAAATGTTTTTGTGAATTGCAATATCCTCATTGTGTTTCTTTGTAAATCCCTTGAGAAAATGCTAAGAGGGACACAACCCTGTGGTGGCAGACAAGTGTATGTATCATTATTTAGCAAAGATGTGCTCCCTGAATATGTACACCAGAACATCAATGGAACACAAAGTCAAGTGCAAACTCTTGAAAATTAAATATCAGCAGGTAAATAAGTCTAGATACATAATTAGATGCACTTGCCTTTCTATGCTTTGTCTCTTGTTTTGTTTTCCATCAACCCAACATTCTAGGGTTGTGGCCAAAAGAAGTAATTGGAAGATACTTCTTTGCAAAGACAGGTGGTAAACATTTGTGTAAGAAACAGGGTTGTTGGTTGACTGGGGTGTAAGCCCTGGTCAAGTAGCAAGAATAATCTATGTCAGAGTAAGGCCCAAGCAAACCCCAAAGTATCCGTGGCAACTTGGTAGAGAGCAGTTAAGCTTAACTCAGTGGCACTATGTAAAGTATTTGTGCAACACTACAAACAGTAAAACAGTGAATACACACCACAAAAGGAGCCGACAATATATATAGATAAATAGAGTAAAATATTATTAATTTAAAAAGACCAAGACAACAAAATTCCAATCAATAATAATAATAATAATAATAATAATAATTGGAGATATTGTATGTAAATGTTTTTAGTGAAAACAGGATAAAAAAGCACAGAGCACCATCTGGAGATATTTGGTGGGACCAGACCGGGACAAAGTTCAGTCTTACCACGATAGAGCGTGGGCTGGCTACAGGGACCCAATTAGGCCCGCTGAACATAGTACCATAAATCTTAGTTGTGCAGTGCTGCATGGATTCGCATTGAAGATGCACTGTGCAGCCGAAGTGATGCATCGTTTCGGAGATGCAGCGAGGCTGCTGTGCGAGGTACTGTTGCATTGTCATTGTGAGAGACAAACAAGGACCCCCTGATGCAGTTCAATTTCCTGGGTCAGCGCAAATTGCATATGTGAGTAGAATACCCAGGCAAATTATAGGAAACAACTAACACATAAAGAGTGGCTAAACCACAAGAAGAAAAATTACATTCCACTATTATTTGTACATATCAAAATACAAATTTAATACACGTTAGAATCACATTCAATAAAATTGATACATTATTTTACACAAAAAGATAAAAAAGCATTATAGCATATGCATAACTTCAATCATACAAGTAATCATTTTTAAATTTTTTTTTAGATGGTTTCCTGTCTCCTGTCTACGCGTTTCGACACTGTAAAAGTGCCTTCCTCAGGACTGTACCATCGTGTAATTGTTCAGACAGAAACGAACTAGAAATCACTTATTACTGCAGTTAGATCATCTAACTGCAGGTACAGTCCTGAGGTATCAATTTATTTGAATGTGATTCTAACGTGTATTAAATGTGTATTTTGATATGTACAAATAATAGCGGAATGTAATTTTTCTTCTTGTGGTTTAGCCACTCTTTATGTGTTAGTTGTTTCATATAATTTGCCTGGGTATTCTACTCACATATGCATTGTCATTGTGATCCTGTACAATGGGCTTGTAAGGGAAATTGGGCATCAGAGATGCGGCGTGCATCGGTTATGCGTCAGTTCCAAGGAACTACAAGGCTGCAAAGCAGAGTCGTTATCGAGGCTGCCGTCGATGAGAGATGCGATGACCTCGGTTGTGGATGCGGTGAGCCCTTGGGGTGATCCAAGAGATCCATGGAGGCATTGTGGGTCTTTTGCTATGGATCCAATCCATGCAACAGCAGCGATGCAACAGTTTTGATTGGCAATACATCGCTCAGCAGAGAAGATGTGTTGGTTCTGCTGGCAAGCACTGTAGGCCCACTTCTAAGAGTCTAGGACTGGGGCGGGACTAATGGGTAATCTCACAGATGGCAGAGTTCAGATGCAAGTGCAAGGTGGTTAGAAGCCTGTTCTGTCCCTGAGGCTTCAGATTAGGAGGCCAGCCAACTAGCCCTTGGAGTCACTCTTGTTCTGGGTTCAAGAGATGCAGGTCCAGTCATTCTCACCCAGGCAAGAGGGCAGCATGCATCAAAGAGGTGTAGCAGTTCCTTCAGGGCAGCAGTCCAGCAGATTGGCAGTCCTTCTGCAGCACAGCAGCCCCTCTTCCTGGCAGAGTTCCCACAGGTACAGTAGTGTACTGAAGTGGTGATGTCTGAGGTCCTTCATTTACACACAGTTCTGCCTTTGAAGAGGGAAAAGCTTCTAGTGGAATGCTTTTGAAGTGTACAGATGCTGTGTCTTGCCTGCTCTGACTCCAGACAAATTACAGGAGGATGTATCCTTTTGTGGGAGGGCTGGGCACAGCCTATTGTATTGTATTGTATTGTCATTTATATAGCGCGGTTGCTGCCCAAGGGCGTCCAAGCGCTGAAGCATAAGACAGAACTGAGTATGACGGATGGGTTTAAGGTTCGGTGGACCTCGCAAACAGGTAGGTTTTCAATTGTTTGCGGAAGGAGAGTAGGTTTGAATTAGTCCGGAGCTGTAAGGGGAGTGAGTTCCACATCTTAGAGGTGTTTAAGGAGAACATCCTGCCTCCGGACCTGGCTCTCCTGACTCTGGGTACCACAGCCTGAAAGGCCTCCGAAGATCGAAGGTTTCTGTTGGGGTGGTATTGCGTGACTAATTTGTCGGTGATGGCTGGGCCCGACTTCCAGAAAGCCCGGTGGGCAATACATAGTGCCTTGAATGCCACTCTTTGTCTCACTGGAAGCCAGTGTAGGCTATTCAGTGCGGGTTTTGCTGACTGAGTCCGTGGGATCTGTAACAGGGTGCGGGCCGCACAGTTCTGCACCACCTGTAACTTTCGCAGGGTCATCTCTGGAGCTCCAACATACAGGGCGTTGTTCGAGTCTAGCCGGGACAGAATCAGGCCCTGTATTGCCACTTGTTTGGCTTCCATTGGTAGGAGGGGGAGAACTTTCCTTAGTGTTCTTAGTAGGCCGAAACATGTGGCGGATAGTTTGGTGGCCTGAGTGGAGAAGGAGAGGTTTTTGTCAAGCCAAACTCCTAGGCTTTTTACGCTGTCCTTGGGAGTTGGGGGGGTACCCAGACAGGGAGGCCAAAGGGGGGTGAGAGACACTGGGGATGCTGAGCCCAGGAGCATGAGCTCGGTTTTGTCTCCGTTAAGCTTTAAGGAGGAGCGTGTCATCCACTCCTTAACTTCCTCAAGGCATTTCATCAGACCTGCTGACGTATGTCTGGTACCCTCTTGAGCCAATGAGACCACTAGCTGGGTATCGTCGGCATACAATACAATTTTTATACCGTATGGTTCGACGATCCCGGCCAGTGGTCTCATATATACATTAAACAACGCAGGGCTCAGTGAGGAGCCCTGCGGTACTCCACAGTTCAGAGATTTACTGGCTGATACTGTATCCCCGTCAAAGATCTGAAAAGATCTGTTGTTAAGGAATGATTCAAACCATCTTAGAGCATCGCCTGTGACGCCGATGTTGCATAGGCGGTTCAGCAAGGTGGCGTAGCTGACCGTGTCGAAGGCCGCGCTTAGATCAAGGAGGATCACTGCCACTGATCCTCCCTGATCTAATATCTTTCGTGACTCTTCAGTGATCGCAAGGAGGGCAGTTTCAGTGCCGTGCTTGGGCCTAAAACCTGTCTGGGTTGGGTCCAGGAGCAGATTATTTTCCAGGAATTGTACTAGCTGGGTATTTATGTACTTCTCCAGCACCTTACTTACCCAGGGAAGTAATGAGATTGGGCGGTAGCTGGAGTGGTCATCTGGGTTGAGAGTGGGTTTTTTTAGCAATGCCCGAACCATGGCTCTCTTCCATCCAGTGGGTACAGTACAGGAGGAGATGGAGGAGTTGAGTAGGTCTAGTACCACGGGGAGTGTGACTTGGCTTGCCTGGAGTAGTATCTCCGGAGGAGCCGGGTCGCGGGGGGAGCCAGATTTAACTTGCCGTGCCAGTTTGTGAAGGGTGTCCAGGTCTAGAAGAGGGAAGCGTTCCAGAGTAGGCTGGTCTGAAGGGGGGGAAGTGCTCAAAGGAGTAGGATTGGATGTTCCTGAGTTGTTGGCTGCTATCGGGAAAGAGGAGTATATTTTAGAGACTTTATTGTGAAAAAAATCTGCTAACTCGTTACACTGTTCCGGCGTTTTTGTCAAGGGGGGGCAGTATTCGCTTTGATGCAGTTTTTTACTATGTGGAAAATCTCCTTCGGTCTTGAGTTGGCTGCCATAATTTTATCAGCAAAGTAGGAGGCCTGTGCCGTCCTGATCTCATTTCTATAGGTTTTAATTGCCTCTTTATATTGTGATTTTTTGTCAGGGTGGAAATCAAGTCGCCAGGCTCTCTCTTTTTTCCTGCAGAGGCGCTTTTGGTCTCTCAAAAAGTCTGAGAACCAGGGTGCAGTTTTGTGTGTCCTCGTTGGAATGGATTTCCGCAGAGGAAGGATAGTGTCTAGTGAGTCCCTGACCCAACTCTCGTAATTTTTATTTGCTTGGTTGGGGTCTGCGCAGGATGGTGGGCAGGAGCGCTCTAGGTTGGTTACCCATGGCTCTATAGGGAGTTTTTTCCAGTTGCGCTTGGTTACGGGTTGAGGGGTGGATAGGAAGGACTTATCGGTGAGCCAGGAAAAAGGGACCAAGAAGTGGTCCGACCAGGGGAGACGAGTAGGTTGCCCCACTATTAGCTCAGTGCAGTTGCTAAATATTGGGTCTAGGAGATTACCCTTTTCATGGGTGGGGGCTGTGACTAGCTGGATCAACTGAAGGGCTGCAAGGTCGTCGATTAATTCCCTGGCGATAAGATCTGTGGGGGAGTTAAAATGGAAATTAAGATCTCCTAGAACCGTGTAATTGGCGGAGGTTAAAATTCGGTTGGCTAAGATATCTGGTAGGGATTTGTGAAACAGCTTAGCTGGTTCTGGGGGCCGGTAAATCAGAGTACCAGTAAAGGAGATGTTCGCAGAAAAGTCTATGCTGAATGCTAGGCTTTCGCACTCAGGAATAGCTTTGGTAGTGGTGCGACAACAGTACTTGTCTTTTAAGATGATAGCCAGGCCTCCACCTCTCCCCTTAATCCGGTCTAGTCTGTGAATTTTGAACCCGGGGGGTAAGGCAGAGACTATATCTGGCTCTGAATGAGACGTGAGCCATGTCTCCGTCAGGAAGATGGCATCTGGGTTGTACTCCTCTAGTAGTAAGGCAATTTGGGTGCTGTGCCGCGGTGGGGATCGGCAATTAAGCACATACATATGATATTCCTGTGCCGTGGCTGGCAACACAGTATTATCGAAAGAGTGTTTACAGCCGGGGCATCGAGTGGGGAGATCAGCTGGGGGATAGGAGTGTGGGCATAGTGCAGCTGTGGTGTACCTCATATTCTGGATGGTCGCCGAGCTGTAGGTCTTAGCCTGGGGGGCGTTAGGGGCAGGGGTTGTGGCCCCTGGTCCCGTCTGGTCGCGGACGGGCGCAGACGGGCTTGCCTTTGGCGCACCGCCGGCGCGCCCGCTGCGCTCGTCCGCTGCGCTTCCGGAAGCTGCACATTCTTTTGTACCAGTGAGATGGGGCGTGGCCTATTTCGGTGGGCGGAGCCCGGGAGGTCCCGGCGGTTGCCCTGCAGCCCGCTACAGCGCCTGACTCGGCTGTGCGGCGAGGCAATCCTCGAGTGAGCAAGGGTAAAAACGTTTTAAAATACACAGTATTTCACACACTAACAATCTTAAAAATCAATCTTTCAAGCTGTTGTTTCCTGGCTCTCGGCTTTCCGCCTCAAGAGCTCTGTCTGTAAGCAGCGCTGGACGCTGAGCGCGCCTATTTACAAACACGGGGGCGTGGCCTATTTCGGTGGGCGGAGCCCGGGAGGTCCCGGCGGTTGCCCTGCAGCCCGCTACAGCGCCTGACTCGGCTGTGCGGCGAGGCAATCCTCGAGTGAGCAAGGGTAAAAACGTTTTAAAATACACAGTATTTCACACACTAACAATCTTAAAAATCAATCTTTCAAGCTGTTGTTTCCTGGCTCTCGGCTTTCCGCCTCAAGAGCTCTGTCTGTAAGCAGCGCTGGACGCTGAGCGCGCCTATTTACAAACAAGGGGGCGTGGCCTATTTCGGTGGGCGGAGCCCGGGAGGTCCCGGCGGTTGCCCTGCAGCCCGCTACAGCGCCTGACTCGGCTGTGCGGCGAGGCAATCCTCGAGTGAGCAAGGGTAAAAACGTTTTAAAAATACACAGTATTTCACACACTAACAATCTTAAAAATCAATCTTTCAAGCTGTTGTTTCCTGGCTCTCGGCTTTCCGCCTCAAGAGCTCTGTCTGTAAGCAGCGCTGGACGCTGAGCGCGCCTATTTACAAACAAGGGGGCGTGGCCTATTTCGGTGGGCGGAGCCCGGGAGGTCCCGGCGGTTGCCCTGCAGCCCGCTACAGCGCCTGACTCGGCTGTGCGGCGAGGCAATCCTCGAGTGAGCAAGGGTAAAAACGTTTTAAAATACACAGTATTTCACACACTAACAATCTTAAAAATCAATCTTTCAAGCTGTTGTTTCCTGGCTCTCGGCTTTCCGCCTCAAGAGCTCTGTCTGTAAGCAGCGCTGGACGCTGAGCGCGCCTATTTACAAACAAGGGGGCGTGGCCTATTTCGGTGGGCGGAGCCCGGGAGGTCCCGGCGGTTGCCCTGCAGCCCGCTACAGCGCCTGACTCGGCTGTGCGGCGAGGCAATCCTCGAGTGAGCAAGGGTAAAAACGTTTTAAAAATACACAGTATTTCACACACTAACAATCTTAAAAATCAATCTTTCAAGCTGTTGTTTCCTGGCTCTCGGCTTTCCGCCTCAAGAGCGCTTATTCAGGTGTAAGCGAGGCTTGTCCCAGGTCCTAGCTCCCCCCTCCCATTCTGCCAGTGATAACCCTCTCAGTCACACCTAAGCTGCCATTGTATGTGGCTGTCTAGGAGGAATACACGAAACCCATCTGCCAACTACACCCAACCATGTGAGCAGAGACAGGTTGCAGGCACCCAATGGCTAAGATGAGAAAATGGCAACATTTTAACAGTGCTGTGCAAGCAAATGATGGACAGAATGCTGGATAAATCATACAATCACCCCCAGGCAAGAGATCTGAGTTTAATCCATTGTTCTTTTGCTCACCCTCCCACCCCAGATTTGACCTGGACATATGCAAATCAGTCTTGACTCTGATCCTTATGTGAACAGCCCAGCCTGAACTGCCAAGCCAGGTTCTCCCTGGACTGGAAACAGGCACCCTGAGAGCAGTTTTGGGGTATTATTTCTCAACATTCAGGCTAGCTTGAATCCAGTGGCCCAGTGAACAAGGGACCCACGTCTGGGAATATCCATCTCACTTAGGGAGAAACAGTCCAGCCTCAACTGCCAAGCCACTCACTCCCATGACCAGAAACAAGGATCCTGGGACCGGTTTTGGGGTATTACCCCTCATCAAATTGGCATTTTCAGAATTGTAATTAAAAATCCAAATTCACCATGAATAAGGATTTTACATTAGAATTCCGGCGACAACAAACGAAATGTAAAAATTAAAAGTACATGTCCTGCTTTTTAAATACATTGCACCCTGCCCTCTGGGCTGTTGAGGGCCTACCCTAGGGGTGACTTATATGTATAAAAAAAGAAGATTTGGGCATGGCAAAAGGTTTATTTTGCCAGGTCGAAATGGAAGGTTAAATTGCACACACAAGCGCTGTAATGTTAAACTTGAGAATTGTCTAAAGGGCTATTTAAGTGGATGTCACAATCATTGTTGCAGCCTATTGGTATCATTTATTTTACAGGCCCCGGGGCTCATGTAGTGCAACTTAAGAGGGAAGTATAAGTAATTTAAATATGTCAATTGGGTATAAGCCAATTCTACCTTGTTTTAAGGAGAGAACCTAAGCACTTTAGTACTGGAAAGCAGTGGTAAAGTGCACAAAGCCTGAAGGCCAACTAAAATGAATTCAACAAAAAGTAGGAGGAAGAAGGCAAAACGTTTGAGCATGACTGCAAAAAGGCCATTTCCAACGATTTGGAAACTGGAAGCTGTCCAATTTGCATAGCCTACAAGAATGGTTCTTAACCTTTTGACTTCTGCAGACCCTATTGAAACCAAACATTCCCAAGGCATTTCTTTAGTTTATATATCAACAATAAGACACAACAATAGACAAAAAAGAACACAATACATGAACATATTTCCTTTCCTCTGAAAATGCATGTTTCAATATGAGATTGACTACACACTGATATAAGACCCAGGTTGTATTCACAAATTAATAGGTCACATGTGAGATCTGAGCAGAAGTGATGCAACAGAAACAGTAACTATATTTACTTTAACCTCAGCCAAACAAAGGACAACAATCAAGCTTGGTATGGAAAAAGCTAGAGACTATGCAGGGCCTTTGTATCAAAAGGTGATAAAACATTGATTGCATAAAACCTAGAAGACCGGCTATGAATTATGCCCAAAGTATATGCTGCTGACTAGAAATAGTGCCTTTGGAAGAATTTCAGCTATGCTGAAAAGTGTTGTCATTCCTCTTATTCCAAAACAAGAAGAAAAGGTGCATGGAGTTGTTAAGTGCCTGCCCTTGTAAAGCACTGGACACGAGAACGTGCAGCCTGAAAGGGTCCTTTGGTAATTCTACCTGTGAATATATGTATATATCACTGAGCAATTAGAACACTGGCTCTCTAAATGTGCATATGTGTACGGTATTCTAGAAGATAATCAGCAATTCAAAAGTGTTTTAGTCAGAAACTGATTGCTGGTTCAGGTCGGAGTGTGTTAAATGTGAAAAGTGCCTGTGTGGTAAGTAGCAGTTTGGTTCAGACTAAAGACTTTTTAAAATGCCTATGATTATTTTTTTAAACATATCTTAACCGATGTCTTCAAAACATATATCAAATACATTGGGGAGGCTATACAGTAGTATTTTTGTTACTTGTCAAAAGTATTATTTAGGAAGAACAACCTTTATACAATTATTCAGCTCAAAATTCTTAAGATTATTGACTGAAAATGTTTGTTAGAGGCCATATGGACCCAGGCACTAGCTGAATAAGTGTGGTAGACCCCTAGGGGTCCACACACCACAGGTTAAGAACCACTGGCCCATAAAGTGAATGTGCCAGTTAAAGGCAATGGGTAAAAACAGGGACCAGACCCTTTAACAGCTGCTTTTAGTCCTAATGCCCCTTTCACACATGTACTTTTGGAGCATTGTGTCATCTATCATGTTATAGACCAGGAGTCACAATGTCTGCACATTCCAAAATTGGATGGTAAGACTGTGGTCAGTTGTCACTTGCAGGCCTCGGACTCTAATGTTAAAACTATTCACAGCAAGGAACGTAGATGATTCCAAACCTAATGACAATTATAAGGTTTACTGTGTGTGACACAGCACCTATGCCTTGCATCTACTTAGTAAAAAATGCTGCAGGGCAATGGAATGACTCCTATGCAGTTCAACGTTTGTGCAGAATTGTGAGATGGCCACTTACATTTCACCATTTAAATGTATCACTTTATACTGAGGTAACTTTGAAGTCCTTAGTTCCGTTGCAACTACCAATTTTGACCTACATGTCTTTGTAGGTACTGAAATATAGCTGTAATACATTTGATTATGCAGTCTCTGTAGAAACACATGTTAGACCTGGCATTTTTGGTGTGGTTGTCCCCTTAATATTTTGCCTTCAACCCTCCTGTTTAACTGACTTCGTTTTCCTGGCTTTAAGGCTCTGACATTTACCACTCCTAACCAGTGTTAAACTGCTTGGGTAATCTCCTTAAAACCTGGTTGAACTGGCTTATACCAAATTGGCATATTATATTTACCTGTAAGTCTCTAGTAAAGTAGCACTACCTTTGCCAGGTCATGTAAATCAAATGCTGCTTGTGCCACTTACTTAACTAGCCCGGTAAATATGTCTCAGGTCTGCCATTCCAGCCTGCATATGCAGTATAATTGCATTTCAACCTGGCAAAATAAACCTTATGCCTTACCCAAACCTTCTTTTTTAATGCATGTTTGTCACACCTAGCATAGGCCCTGGACAGCCCAGTGTTTTTTAAATGTTGTATATGTATTTTTCAGTTTTAAATGTCCTTATAGAAAAACACCCTTAATTCACTTTTAACTGCTGCAAAGCCTACTTCTCCCATAAGATAACATTGGAGTTACCTTATTACATTTGTTAAGCTGTAACTTCCAAATGGGAATGGGTAATCAGATTATGTTTGATGTCTTTGGATTTGGTATGAAAAGTCCTCTCTTACGATAAAATCGGATTTCAAATTACAATTTTGAAAATGCCACTTTTAGAAATTTGGCATTTCCACCTTGGTCATTTAGTGCCTGCAGCCTATCTCCGGGTCACCTGACTCGGTGTAGCTGACAGTTGGGCTTTGTGTATTCCTCTTAGGCAACCTCACACAATATAGGGCTTAGGTGTGCCTGGATGGGCCTTCACTGGCAGGATGGAAGGACGGAACTGGGCACACCCCTACTAACACATAAATGGGCTGTTTCCTGCCTCAACACACAGGGCTGCATACCCCCTGTAGTTAGTCTGGAGCCAGGGGAGGCAGGAAAGCTTCTTCCACTTCAAAGTAGGTACCTGGTATAAATATTGGACCTCAGATATCAATTCTACAGTAAAATACTGGACCTGTGGAGACTCTGCCAGGAAGAACCACTGCTCTGCTGCTTAAAGGACTTCCACTCTGCTGGACTGCTGCCTAGCTGCTCCGCTGCCCTGCTACCCTCCTACCTACATCAGAGGAATTATACAAGCACTTGAACCCAGGACTCTCAGAGTGACTCCAAGGCCCAGTCTATTGTACACCTGTTCTGAACTACAGAGATATGATTACATTCTACCAAACATCTGAAAAGCACCCAGATCCAGCCAGAGTAAGCTCCTGACCCCCAAGTGGTGTTTCCCAGGTCCTGGATGCTTGGTGTGGTCTCAGTGGAGTTGAACTGACATTTTCAGGCTCTTTGTGACTTCAAATGGGCCCATTGGCACCAAAACGTTGTTGCTATGACCACCGCTTATCAACTTGAAGTTCAGTCAAATGTACCTTTTGTGCCACAGCATCGACCACTAGTGGGGAGTGCCACCCCTACGCTCTAGCTCGATCATTCATGATGACAACAGGGTCTTCACAACGACCATAGTGACACCAGACCAGATCTTCACGCTTCACAGATGACTTTTCCTGACACTTCCCTTCTCCTTGCGGCCCCCTCTACTGCGACTTGGACTCTGTACAGTGGTTTCAGAATGTAACTTATCAGCCAGACTAACTTGGTCCCTTCATTCAACCCATACTCAATTGCGGTTGGCTTGAACTTGTGATTTTCTCACGTTCTCGCTCTACTAGATAGCAGCGAGTGGCAATTTGAACTTTTTTGCATCATTTTGATTTACATTGAAAAATTACATATTTCCAGTTCTACCGATTACATTTGTGTCATCTTGGTCTTGATTTAATGATTACATTCTACTCTGTGTTTCTAAACTGGTGTGGGTTTATTCTGGTCTTGTGTGTTCACTGTATTGCTGTTTGAAGTGCTGCAAAAACACTTTGCATTTTGCCTTTGAACTAAGTCTGACTTGTCTGTGCCAAGCTACCAGAGGATTGAGCTCAGGTTAATTTGGGGTTTGCCTGTGCCTCACTCCGATAAGGATTGTCATTGTTACTTGCTTGCTGCTTACACCCCCCTCAACCAGTAACTCAATTTCTCACTAAACCTGCCTCTAATTTCTTCATAATCTTTGACATCTGACTCACAAAGTGGCTGAATATGAAGAAAAAATATCAGAGGTCAAATGTAATAACTTATTACAGTTGAGTTTTGATATCACAATGCCTTATACCAGAGCCAGCAGCTCAGGTAAAAGCAGATCTTCTACTTCTATGCTTCTGCTGTGTCTTATTTTTCTTCTACTCAGCTGCTTCTTTTCTTGACTTGCTTAATTGCGCACTAGTGATTCTATTATTATTCTTCATGTTTCTAAACATGCTCTGTCTTGTACATGAAAGAGCTACGTACCAAGGTTTTAAGTGGTTTATTGGATATATGGGCAGGAAACTCAACAGTGACTTGCAATATCCATTCCTTATAATGTATAGTGGTAGTACTTTATCCCATATATAGTCAGCATGGAGTCACACACACCTGGCAACATCATGAAGGAAATAAGCATTTAAAGTTTTTAATATCTTCGACTTTTGGTTTTGTTGAATGGTTTTAGTGTTTTATTGGAGTAGTGGTATTATTGTTTTATAGAAGTAGTTTTATTGACACTGCTAAATGACAGGTATTTCCTACACTCTGCTTCACCCACTGCCTGAATCTGACAGTGATGTATTGTATTAATGCATTGTACTCCTGTAGATGTTCTTGTGTGCATTTTAGTGGACTAGTAGCTCTTTGCTCTGTTGGTTGTTGCTTTGTGGAAAGAGTGTGTATTTGTTCTGTGATGTATGTGGGGAACTGTTTCATCTAGTGGTCTATATGGAGAGAAGTGAAGATGGCTGAAAACTAAAATGTATTGTGGTTATTAAAAATATTGTCTTAGACTGGTAGTGAGCTGGTTTATCAGAGGTGACTTGTGGTATCATGTAGAGGTTGACGTCAGCAAGGCCTACCAGTGCTAGGGGTTCGCTCTTCTCTGCACGCAAGTCCTCAGACCAGTAAATAGAAGTTGGCACGGAAACTGAAATGTCAAGAGATAGTTTATTAAACCTCATGAGGTGGAACTACATTCACACAACACCCTTCGGTAGAGTATGAAGTAGCACAAGGAGTAGAAGAACCATGGGTCTTTTATACCCACACATGGGCTCAAAAGAAGACAGTTCAAGCACACATAGGAGAGTTACATACATAAATGGTCATACAGAAATGCATAGTCAACAAAGAAGGAACTGACTTTAGTAGAAACATCCTGACAGTAACAAACCTAAGCAGGTGCATGGGCAGCTACACACATCTCTGCGCATGTGCAGAGTAGCAGAGGCTAAGTATAGCCAGTTCCTTAAACAAGGCACAAGGGCAAACGACAGAGAAGAAGGAAAGAGATCATGGCGAGCGCATGACAGACAAAATGGCTGCCGGAAACAAGGTGGCTTCAGCTAAATGCTAACATTGATCTCTGCTAAATTTCCACAATCATTGTTGATGATCAGAGGGGTACAGTGAATTTGTAGCTGTAACTAAGCACTGGAGAAGTGACTAATATATATTCATACCTTCCATCAATGTGTGATTGACTGATTCTACTTCATACAGTGGCTAGGTCCTGTGCTCTTTATCGTACAGGTGCCCGCTGTTGTGGGGCAGTCACACCCCTACAGGAGCTTCACAGTTTTCTACCTGACCAAATAATGAACTTTTATCAATATGTGTCATTTTGATGGGTGGGACGGTCGATAGGTGGTGCAGTATTGAGGGCAGAGCTTTATTCACATACATTGTGCCTGCTCTGGATGACCATTTGGATAATACAGTGTGCCTTTAAGAAGGAGTGTTGCGTATGCTCAAGAATTGCTACTGACAAGATCGGGGTAGTCTTGCCTTGCTTGGCACACCTTGAAGGTGCTGGAATACTTTGTGAGTGCCCCTTCACAATAGATTATTTTTTTAGTATATAAGTTAGGTAATTTCACTATTTCCACCCATTTATAAAGATTTTCTCTGGAGGTAAAATCATGCAAAGCTCCCTAAAAGAAGATGTCATTTCTTACTTCATACTCGCTCGGGGTAACTTGTTCACCTGACCAGTCTTCACAGATATTTGTGACACTAGGTTCGGCCCATCACAAAATACTAGGGGGCTTATTTACAAGCCCCTTGCACTGCCCGGGCGTCACATTTAATATGGGAAAAAATGACACATGGGCAGCGCAAGGGGCTTGTAAATAAGCCCCTAAGAATGTATATTGACATAATGGCAGTTAATGGAACTAAGGAGCTCTTTAGCATGGTGGAGGACCCGCCACCGCCAGCTTTGCTGTGGCGGGCCCTTCACCATCTGAGTGGCAATTTCCCCCACCACATCATGTTGGTGGGGGGATAGTTCTGCAAGCATGACGGGTGCAAAGACCGCTGCCACTCTTCCACCACAGACAATTGTCACGATTGCCTGGCGGAGCCGACAAATAGATGTGAATGGTGGTAGTGCTTAGCAGGCACCGACCGACAGATCACAATGCTGGCCTCAGCAGGCCTTTCCATGGCAGGGGAACCGCCA
Source organism: Lissotriton vulgaris (assembly GCF_964263255.1). Taxonomy (NCBI): domain Eukaryota; kingdom Metazoa; phylum Chordata; class Amphibia; order Caudata; family Salamandridae; genus Lissotriton; species Lissotriton vulgaris. The sequence continues at coordinate 71,620 of NW_028241917.1, read as the reverse complement.
TGGAAAGGCTGGCGGGGAATGGATTTGGGGCCCATTCAAAGCCCCTTCTGTGTGGGGGGAGGGTGTTTGTGCTTTGGGGAGGTACCCCTCTGCATTTCCCTGCACAAAGTGGCAGGTACCATGTGGTGCCTGACACGTAGTCCAGAGAAATGCACTTTGTGTCAATTTCACATTGAGAAATGTGCTGCCAGCAGCACTGTCCTCAATGTGAAATACCCAGGATGCGCGCGCCATACTGGCGGGCGCATCCCAATTGCAGTGGGAGGACCTCTGCATGCATGGCTGGCTGTCCCAAGCACCGCAACAATGGCGGGCGGACTCAGGTCCGCCCGCCATTTTAATCGGCCCCTGAGTGTTTTACATTTAAACTTGGATGCATAAAGAGAAGCCAAAGCTTGAGCTCATGACATTTTAGCGAGGCATAAGGAAAACAATGAGGCAAAAGGAGAAAATGTCAAAAAGGGGTGATTGAAACATGCACCACATCAATGAACAATCCTTTGTTTTCTGTATCCAAACCCGACAATACACAACGTCTAGTATTGGATTACAGACATCTTAACTTGTTGCAAAACATTTGCTGTACAAATTGCACACAGTACAGCATTAATGAATAATATTGTGCGTAAAAAATATAAAACCACATTAGATATTTCTAACGGTTTCCTTTGTCAAAACATTGCAACAGAAAGTAGGTATTTGACCGCTTTCTCAATAATGGGGATGCAGCGTCAAATCTGTCATCTCCCTCAGGGATTCAAGAATAGTCCAGGTTTATTTCCAGCAAGGGTAACAGAGTTACTAAAAACTTTTGATGAAGAGGCATTGTCACATGTCGATGATATCTACATTACAGACGATGACTGAAAATGAAAATAGACAGCAAAATAATGCTGGCTGTCAATGCTACATTCAAAGGCAGCGGTGCAGTGTTACCTAAAGGGTTTCCACTCAAATACTCATATATAATTGATACAAAAAATGCTCTGTTTGCGTGAATCCCTGGAGTGGGGAATAGGGTAATTCCAAACATGGAACATAGATTAGGACTAATCCTAGCAGCACATTAAGGGCTCGCCTCTGCTCATGCAGGCGTTACTGCCACAGTATCATTATTAATACAACGGTACTGGTGGCCAGACATTAGGAAGCAAACCCGTAACTATGTTTTGGATTGTGAAATATTTCAAAAGAGGAAAGTCTCTACTGTGAAGCGTCTTGCGCAGACGACCCTATTAATCTCAGATAAACCATTAGTGTGTGTTTACCTGGACCACTGCGGTCCCTTACAAAGGGATGGTAACTATAAATATATAATGGTCGCTGTGGATTCATGTTCAAGATTCATTTGGATGTGGCCTCAGCGCTCGGCTGATGCTCAAACTGGTATAAAACATTTGCAAGTCTTTATCGGCACATACACAATTGGCAAACCTCATACTGACCAGGGTTCTGCGTTTAGCTCTCAAGCTTACAAAGAGGCCATGGCCGGTCTGGGCATTGCATTGCGGTGTTCTAGTCCATTCCATCCTGAGGGAAATTCGGTTGTGGAGAGAAAAAACGGGGACATAAAGTAATCTATAACAGCTAGGGTATTAGGTTCGGGTGACTTGTGAGTCAAACGTCTAATAAGTGTCCAACGTAATCTTAACAACTTGACAAGAAGTTCTCTCGGAGGTATCACTCTGTATAAGGTCTTTTTTAGGACAAGAATGTTGGTTTCTGACCTTCATTTGGAGAACCGGGCCTTATGGGCCTGGCGGCACCGGGCCCGCCTTAAATTCCCGAGTTCACCTGCCTTGTCGAACAGAGACACAAGACACTCTGTTGGGCAAAGAACACCAAGTTTATTAGCTGCAGCTAAGCACATTTGTCCCAGAAGCTACATACAGAGTGTATATTCTAAGAAGACTGCTATTTTAGTCTGTGGCGCACAGTCTTATATAGTAAACATATTTATGACATTTACTCCCAATACATACAAAACAGGCCAATAGGAAAAGTTGGAAAACAAGCTATCAGGTGTCCCGAATACGCCCCTCTCTCAGACCCCGTGTGTTACCCCTTCCAACAAATTAATCAGTGCTAGTACCGACAATCCAATTTGCAGGTGGCAGGACGTATTTGTGTGCCTCAAAGGATAGTTGTCTAACAAGAGAATACAAGGAGAGAATAGCAAAGGCCAGTCGGATAAGATAATGCAAGAAAAGAATAGGAGAAGTCAAATAGTCAGTCGAGACAGGGATCAATCAACCCAGACATGGATTAACGAACTCGGCCAGACCCTGACATCGGTTTTTAAAGAAGGGCAGGGAGTTACTCTTTAACCGAAGAGACACATAGCAGCTGAGAAAAGCAAAAAAACTCCGTTTGCCGTGCTGCCTGAGTGAGGGCAACACAAAATGGAGACGAGACACAAAATGGCAGCTAATTACGGGACAAAGTCAGAAACCGAAGAACCTCAGACCCTCCTTTTGCCATTACTCAGGCAAAACACAAAGGACTCAAGTTAATCAGAGTCAATGTCAATTGCCATGAGATCATCGAGCTGTTGCTGCAACATCTTTTTAATGTTCTCTGTGACACAGGCCTTGGGACACACATGGTGGCACAAAGACCGCAGATGGCAGGGCCACACTGTATACAGAGACAACAAGAGAAAATGAAGGCAAAACCATTCCAAGGAAAGTTAGTATCTTCCAGCCCCAAGTGGACAGTAGTCCCCATAACCATCCCATCACAGACCAATCTCCTGTGTCCTGATGTATAGACTCGAACATTATATGTAACTTAGAGATGGCTTAGTTTGCTGTAGGGGCATTATCAGGAATGTAAATGCAGCAACTAGACCCGATCAATTTACAGACTTCTCCACGATATCTAAGTTGGTTCTGATATACATTAGAAAACATGGCCAAATAGGCCCAAGCGGAGCCTTCATAGGAAAATGGAAGGACTAAATATGGCATCCCTCTCTCTGTGTTATGGGGCATGAGCCCACAGACCTAACAGTCAGTAGTGTTGACTGTCAGTTGATGTTGATGCAATAAATGAATGAATGAATTATTGAAGTATTCTGTCTTCCTAATTTGTTCATGTTCTGGGAGTGTATGAAACCGATGTGGGAAGGCAGTGGTATGAAAAGACAAAGAAGTTGGAACAGGTGCTTGCTGCATAGTGTAAACAACCCAACTTACACATGCCAATAAAATACATGAACATATTTAAATACATAAGGTTATGCCACATGGACTAACCAATAATCTTTTACATTTACTTTTCATTTGTTCGTTCTTATTACTGATTTCCACTTTAGTATCCATACTCAAAATCGTTGCTCACTGCAATCTTCCTAGATCACGTAGCTGTGATTATTAGCTGTCCTAGGACACTGCAAGTCCTGCAGATCTATTGTCACTACTCAGGTCACAGCCTAAGACTCCTACCGTGATCCATGCAATTTGATGGATAGTGGAAAAAAAAGAAATGTCTCTCAAAAAGTGTAATCAGAAAAAGGAAAAAGAAAGTTCAATTGTCTTTCGTTGCTCTGGATCTTAAATTGTACCGAGTCTTATTAGGGATCGCTTGTTCTTGAAACAAAGTCTCTGGATTCCCTGTGCTCTGTTGCAGATGTGATGGTACAGCTTCTTGCAGCACGTCGTCGTCTTCTTTCTCAGAGTTCGTTCGATCCAGGCGTGCACTACTAAAAAGTACAAATTGAGGGACCCTTTCGCCTTCACTGTCACTTATACCCTTACGAAGCCACTGATCAAAAGGCAAAGGCAAAGGTACCCTCTTACAGTGCACGCCATGGACCCAGTTCTTCTTCCCGACGACCTTTACTGCTGTACGTGTTGCTAACAAAACTTGCCGAGGTAGGCCCCAACGAGGTTCCAGATTCTTTTTCCGCTGGAAATTCTTCAGACAGACCCAGTCACCGAGTTGGATGGAGTGACCTGGATCCGCAGAGGTCTCCAGCAAAGTGTTTTTAACCTGTTGGTGAAGAACACGTAATTTAGTGGTGAGGTCATGCAAGTAGTCAATCAACATTGGGTATGGGATGTCAGAATACTTTTTAGGTCGAGGGACTACTCAGACGTTGACTGGGCATCCGAAACGACCTCATATGGGCTGAGTCCTAAACGAGAATGTACAGTAGTTCTCGTGGATAAAAGTGCCAAAGGTAAAGCATCAGGCCAAGCAAGACCCGTGCTGGCCTGAATCTTTGCCAACTTAAGCTTGAGAGTGCCATTATAGCACTCTAACAGACCTGCTGACTGAGGGTGGTTTGCCGCATGGAATTTCTGCCTAATACCAAGACCCGCACACACTTTCTGCATAATTTGGCCTACGAATTCACTCCCATTGTCACTCCAGACATTTCACGGCAAACCAAACCTCGGGAAAAAATTCTTCAAAAGGACTTTGGCAGTAGACAAAGCAGTATTGTCCTTTAAGGGGTAGGCCTCTATCCATCTGAAAAGGCACACACCACCACCAGAACATACTTTAAATTGTTACAGCAGTCCGTATGAATGTAATCAATTTGTTTTACCTCAAAAGGGTAAGTAGGGGGAGCAAAATGACCTGCTGGAGTTGGGGTTCCCTTTCCTGGATTATGATTCAAACAAACAATGAAATGCTTCAACACATTCTCCGCACATTTAGGAATTCCTTCATTCTGCCATACTGAAGCCAGAAGTTTACATATCCCTTTTGCACTAATGTGGGCTGGACCATGCGCCATAGTAACTACAGGTAGTATGTAGGCGTCTGGTGACAGCCAACGCTGATGTTCTGATAATTCCGTCCAACACCCTGTCCCGTCCAACATTCCTGTACTTTCTTTCCACTTACTCAATTCTTTCTCAGTAGCCTCTTCTTGAATCGTTCTCACACTTTCTATTGTGTCCTCACACAGTCCAAACTCTCTGACCCATCTTGCAGGGCCTGCAACATACATGCGACTTGTAGCATCTCTCGCTGTTTCTTTCTCTACCTCATCTGCAAAAGCATTCCTGCGACCCACATCATCAGTGATTCTCTTATGTGCACTACAATTTATTATCGCTATTTGTGTAGGAAAAGCAAGTGATTCAAGTAGGTCAGTCACCAACTGACCATGCTGTATCTTAGTCCCATGGGAAGTAAAGAATTCCCTTTCCTTCCATAAACGACCAAAGCTATGAGCCACGCCAAAGGTGTATTGGCTATCAGTGTAAACATTCACTATCTTTCCCTTAGCCAACACACCCGCTCTCGTCAGGGCAATTAGTTCAGCTGCTTGGGCTGAATTCTGTGCAATGCGTGCTGTCTCCACTACCGTTACAAGGTGGTAACAGCATAAGCTGCAGTCGTATCGCCATTTGGAAGCTTAAAACAAGACCCATCCACCCATAGGATCCCATCCGGGTCCACAAGTGGTGTGTCTTTTAAGTCTATTCTGCCTTTTGTTTCCTCCTCTGTCCGGAGAAAACAATCATGCTGTTCTTGAGTGTCTTTCTCTTCCAGAATGGGTAGCAACGTTGCTGGATTCAAAGTATTACACCGCTTGATGTGTATATGGCTAGCCGAGAGCGTCAGCTCATATCCAGACAAGACCAGTCGGATAAGATAATGCAAGAAAAGAATAGGAGAAGCCAAATAGTCAGTCGAGACAGGGATCAATCAACCCAGACATGGATTAACGAACTCGGCCAGACCCTGACATCGGTTTCGTAAACAAGGGCAGGGAGTTACTCTTTAACCGAAGAGACACGTAGCAGCTGAGAAAAGCAAAAAAACTCCTTTCCCCGTGCTGCCTGAGTGAGGGCAACACAAAATGGCGACGAGACACAAAATGGCGGCTAAATACGGGACGAAGTCAGAAACCGAAGAACCTCACATTGTCACACATCAGTGGTGGAACAAAAGCATTTTGATATCAAAGATCGTTTGACTGTGTTACAGTACTTAAATGAACTAAGAACAAAACAAAGCAACGTGTTCCTGAAGCCAACCACCACTGGGGAAAAAACAACCGTCCCAGTAAGGGCTGTTTGCATCCCATAGCTTGGGGATCTAGTCAGAGAGAAGATCGGGGACTAGAAGGAAATTGGGCCTTCTTACAGACAACCGTTACCTGTCCTAACAATCCACGGATCAATTACAGTTTTGCTGCCGCCCCTTGATGGTAAAAAGGAGGGCAGATTTGTGTCTATCGACCTGATCAAACCACACTATGTGGCCGATACTAAGCAGTAGACCAAGTGGACTCCGGCCAAGTAGCAGATTCACTCCTCTAGCTACTATCCAAGAGGTTCAAACTGAGAGACTGATCAACATTGAGTAATCTGCAGTGAGAAAAGAAGGACTAAGCAAAGAGCGTTCCTCTTGAGACCCAAATAACAGTTCGTCAAGAATCACCTGTCTACAACGAAGTAACAAGTGATCAATTGGTTCCAGCAATTTCAACAAATCCGGATGCTGTCCCAGCTATTGACAGAACTGCCACTGGCTATTTCATTAACTTTGATACGTTTTCTGAGGATCCCAGCGAACCTGATACTAAGCCAGCAAAAAGAACTTTCAAAGAACAAGCAACTGACCTTTTTCATCACCTGAAAAAGACTAATCAGGTTTCACCATGGATTGAACTTTGGATTGTGTTGGGAATAATTTTCCCTCTACTTTGGTTAGCTCTGGTAATAACTCTGGGTATGCTGATAAAATGGAAGATATGTCAAAATGGTCACAGCAAGTAAGAACATCAACTTACTCCTCAAACCACACAAATCATCTCATCGTAAACAAAGAGACTTGTCTGCAGTGAACATCACAGCCATTCCTATACCATATGATATAGCTTGGGACAAAATAGAATATGAATTTTTGTCCCATCGGAGCTGTTGCAGATTTCACACCAATTCAAGATTTCATTAAATGACTTTGTTTCATCTAGTACCTTTTCTGATGACTGGGACTTCAAGACTGTTAATAATATGATGTCAGACTTATAAATGTCAGAACAAAAGTATAGACCCTGTAAACCAACTATGAATTATTATCAAAAAAAGACCTATCGGTAGCACAAACTCTTTGAGTAATTGGCAGATATCCCTAAGTCAACCTATTACCTGGTATTGACAAGTGTCACGGACTCCTAAGCATCACATTCAGACTTGATATAAAAAAAAAATTCAAATTAATTCCTCCCTTTGGGTTACACTCTAAATAGCAAACACAATATTTGTAATCATTAAAAACACATCTTTATCACAGTTGCAAAACCATAAAAATTTGATTAAAACAGTTGATGCTGCATTTCTGTGTACACTAATCTTTTCTACCTTCATCAGGACAAGCACATTTTTGGTGCAAAATCTACAAATAAAAACAATATTTTAGATGCCTATATACTGCTGTGACACATTATTTTCAAACATTGTACAATACCACTTTCATTGTTTTCAGTTTGTTCTTTAACTGTTGTTCTATCCATAAAAACAAAGACAACCTTATTCATAACTTTGTTACCCAAAAGTATTCAAAGGATATGTTTATTCAGCTCTATAGCTTTATATTTAAAATCATTTAAGCAGAAGCTACCGCCCCTGGTTGTCTGCAATTCATTGAGTAACTCCTCAGGTTATACAGAGGCTTCCACTATTCACCAATTTATCTTGATCTTTTACTCAATTGTAAATACCTTATAAGAATCTTGTAGGAATAAGATTCATCAATTTCATAATTCCGGCATAAAATCTTTATTTTCGTGACCCTTTCATGTAGAGCCTTCAAAGATAAATGTATTGAGTTATATTTCAACATTTATTTAGTTGAACATTATTATTACAGCTTTCCTCTATTCTAAATTCTCTGTTTAGTTAGTACTTCAGGTTTATAATAAAATCCTGTACGTTGGAACCACTGTTTTGATCTAGATTGGTTTTTATAAGAATATAGGGCTCTCATGCGTCGATTGAGGCAACTAAGAAGACATAAAAACACATTTCCCTTCCGTGTTAATATCATGTATCTACCGGGTAAGTGCAAGATATATTGTTTTTCATGCAGCCTACTCACCCCTTTTGTTTCTTTTTTTAGATTCTTATTTGGCGCTTCGTTGAAGATATCATATCCACATTTCCTACAACAGTATATGCGTGAGTGTTATTAACCCTGTCTTTGAGCTCATAATTCAATCTGAAGCAACTCCTATTTCTTACACTTGTGCTCCTTAGCTTGAACCGATTATAACATGAAATGGTTTCTTATATTTGTATCTAACGGCTTCATCTAATTATAGGCAGGCATGTATCGGCTATTCGTATCAAGATATATGGACCTGTTATCACGTGATTGATTACTGAAGCCATTTCAGTTATGTTGTCTTATTGTATGTAAAATCGCTCACTACAATTCTCCTCCCTTACTCTTATCAAGTACATATTCTTTAAGGAAAAAGACTAATGGATCAATAGGCGCATATTAACAGCAACCAGTGTATCTACTAGGTATCTCTTTACGCTGTCTACTTTGTACAATAAGCGTACTTGTACTGCTAACCTCGCTGTATGGTGCCTGCGCCCCCTTATGTTTAAACAGCGAAAGTCCTGTTATACTTGAGCAATCTATATTGTCCATTTTGTATATCTATATTGCTGTCCTAGCCGTACAGTGCATACGTCTCCTTCTAAGTATAAACAGCAAAAGTCCCGTCATACCTGATAAAATGTGAGCAGCCTCCCTGTTCCAACGTACGTCTCTGGAAGTTTTCTATAAAGTTACTTCCGTTTTCAACCCTATTTTTATGCTGTTGTTGATTGTATTCACCCAGAAGTGGTTACCTACAGATAATGTTTTATTCATTTTGCCTTGGGTTAGCCAAATTCAAAGACATGAACAATCCGTCCACACCTACACCTACACCTGAGAGTGATATCACTTCAGAGGGGGAGGTTGACGTACATACTATTTTGCTTCACAACAGAACAGATCTAGAATTGAAAAAATGGTTAATCTGGCCCACAGACACAAACAACTGTCAAGATAGATTCCTGAACAAAACACAAGGGTGCAAAATCAATAGGCCAGACCCAAGAGATGTTCAAAGACAGCATCCAGGAATAGTAACTACATACAGTGTAGGGAAGCTCTGCCTTGATTGGCTACAAAGATCTACACTTAAGGATGTAAAGCAACACTTATCTTTACTTAAAGATGACGCAGATCTTAGAGAATTCTTGCTAGGACTAAGAAAACCGCGTCAGAAACATTTCATGCATGCTGGTATACATGCTGCATATAACGAAATATGGAAGATTACACAAGCAGAGACTGCAGAACGAATACGAGAAATTGAACATATTAATTTAGAGAAATCTCTCTCTGTAAATGACAATGGGTTAACAAATCTGTCGTCCAGGATATATTCATCGGACAGCATAGTATCTTCTGCCATAGACATCATGGAACAGGACTTGGTCATGCTGCAACATGGTCAGTCGTAACTACGTTCTATCATGCTATTAGGCTGGATGTTACAAAACTTTCGTTCAGGTTATGTGCCTTGGCATTTAATAAATACTACATCACAGAATTCAATCTCACTGATAAACAGAGCAAATTGGCACAAAGGGGAGCAGAATATACATGCTGAGTATTGAAAAACTGGAAAGATTGCCATTTGCGGTAGCAGAAAAACCAGCTACTGAATGTATAAAACATGGAACAATCACTCTGCCTGTTACAATTTTCATTTTCAGTATTGTCTAAAACATATACCAGCAGGCAGATATGAAAGGTTGGGTAAAGAATACATCACGACATCCTGGGAATTACTATACACACACAGATGTTGGAGTAGTGGTCGTGAAGTGTTTCTTAGCGGTTCAAACTGTGAAAACGCACTAAGTGGTTCTCTCCTTTGTCAGGGTATTAATTTACAAGCGGCCTGTGATGGTTCCTCAAACAACTTATCCTCTCACCTGCAAGGTCCACCAGCTGCAGTGATTGATCCAATTTTTGGACAACACTTGAATGGGAGTTACCTCATGTTGAACGATCAGAGCTGCAGTGGAATGTTGCCAGGTATACCATATCTAGTAACTGTGTCATCCAGGGTCACTTGCTGTATGCAAGTATTGTTTCCACAAACCAATACAGTCAGGGAGTAGCCTCCATGGCCTTCACTGAACATCTCTTCTATACGAATTGATATTCTAAGCAGAATGAAAGGCATTCTTTTGTAAAAAAAACTGTGCCACTGACCTCTGCCAAAGAAACCTATGTTCTACAAGTCACAAGGACTGCTGCCGAGATACCTTTTGCTCCTTCTGCTACGATATGGCAAGCCAAATCACCAGCGCCAATTCAAGAACCATAGAGAGAGCTCTATTGCAGATGAAGTGTTGTGAGCGCATCGTCCAAATTTTGGGGTTACCTCGTCTACGAGAATTAAATACCACATGGTTTCTGTCATTCAGACCAATCTGGCAAGATTATACCTTACCTGTTCTACGCTGTCTGCTATGCGGAGAAGAATGCGTGCTAGACATCTGTCTAACACTTCCATCAGTCATGCCAATGGATGTTGATACTTTGCTTGAACCAGTAACGGCCCATGCTCTGTGTTTTCCCCAGCGGCTACCAATTCTGATGGTGGCATTCATCATGATCTCACAGATGCAAAATGCTGATGCTGAGGTATGAGAGGAAACAACAGGCGGGCAGGTACCATCCAATTTGAACATTGCTGATGCGACCAATACTGAAGGCGATGATTCACATCTAGGTGCGGTTAATCTTCTAAATGAGGTAATCCAACTTTCGCCTACAATGATAGACTTTTTATCTACATACATAGAAGTTTCATGTTTTCTCCAAGCCCTAACACTGATTTTTGAGTTTGGTACACAGTGTTCTTAGAGACTTTGATTTTGACCTTAATTTTTACAAACAAAGAAATTTTTCCTATGAAGAATTAGTATTTTTCATTCTTTGGCACAAATAATCTGCTTATAGTAGAACTATTCATAGAGGAGAAGAATTCGTTGAATGCTTCCAGAGACAATATATGATCTTGTCCATAAACAGTTTTATATAATCTGACATGAAATGCTTTCAGCCCCTTTTCTTCTGTATTTACGAGCTATTTCATAAAATGTATATGTATATATATATATATATATACATATATGACAGGAACTTCGTCTGCATACCATTCTCGCTGGATACAAATAACGAATCGGACCCAGTCAGGTAAATTTGCTAGTTTTATTTAGTGCAACCTTCGTTCGCCATGAGGCGTTTCGGGCCCTGGAGCCCTTGATCACATGACATGGCCATTCAAAACCCGTGATTTTAAAGTGCATATCTGGGTCACATGACCCTGAGCCTATAGACATAAACAACAGACTCCTGCCTAATCCACACTACGTTGATCACAATAGCGAAATGCTGCATAAAATATACATAAAAATGCTCAGCAATGTTGCTAAAATATATATGTTACATCGTTTTCGCATTTGTTGTTCTCCTCTTAGAGACCCAGATTAGATGTTTGTGCAAATTTTGCGGTAAATAAATAAATAAATACATATATGTATAATAAATATTAAATAAAGCCTATTTCATTTTTAAAATACATCAAATGTAAAATCATGGCTAAAATTTCATTATATATGTGCATTTACACAAATGAATACAGAAAAACACTTTAAATTCATTAATACGAATTGATAAAAAATGTGCAAAATCTGCTTAATCTGTGCAAAACATGCAACGTTTGTTTCTACTGGGTTTTCAAAAAAAGAGGAGAATTTGAAAATAAATGCCCAAGTGGGCTTGATGTGTTTGTGGATAACTGTGTCTATACTGCCCACATGAACATATTTGCCCTATGCACATATTAGTGAGAGTGATAAAAAATGTTCCCTTGTGGAAAAGAAAAAATACAATTAAATCCTAAAAGCAGTTTTCTGTTTATATGACATACCCCACAGGTTTTCTCCTGAGCATGCCCTGTGGCTGTGCTCATGCTTATATGTTCAATTTCATATTTCAATTTATGAGCATGTATACATATCCTCTGTCGCATTAAGGCCATTCGGTGTCTTGGCATTCAGTTCAAGGATATATCTGGTCTTAAGCAATCTCAAGCGTGCTTCCCTGTCTCCTCCTCTGCGTAGTGGCTCACCATATCTATACCATAATAGCTGAGGCAACTCAGATCACCCTTGTGGCATGAGTTGACATGTCTCGCCACTGGGTAAGCTTCATCCTTATTGTTGACCGCCCGCATGTGCTGGAGTATGCGTTTGTGGACCTGTAGCTTGGTACTACTCACGTACCGTAGCCCCCACGTACACTCCAGCACATACACAACGAAATCTGATTTACATGTCATTTTTTTAGTAATCAGATTTGGAACCTCACTAAATGGGGACATATAAGTCGTCTTGTTCTTCCCCATTGTGCATGCCTTGCAAGTGGCGCACTTTAAAAAGCCCTTACTTTGCAGAAGCCAGTTGTTTCTGCTCGCCACCTCCGGGCTACTCTTCACAAGCATATCGCTCAATGACCTGGCACGACTGTAGGTTATGGCTGGATGGCCAGCCAATGTTTTGCCAATCACAGGATCCCCCATGATTATTGGCCAGTTTTTGCGAAGGATCTTCTGTAATTGCTTGTGTTGGTGGCTGTACACTGTAATAACAAACAAAACAGGTGATGGACCGGGTCAGAGCTGATTTGCACATCGCCATTGTCTAACCCAGGGTGGTGTGGAGTGCAAAAAAACGATGGATTTGGGCCCAGATCTTTGGACTGGGGTGAATGTGTGACATTGATCCACATTCTGTCCATCACCTGTTTTGTTTGCATGTACGCTGTAAAAAGCCTCGGTTGGCCACCTACGCTATCTTTTACCTTTGATGTTTCATTGGGTTTCCCCTCAGTGTTGGGCAGAGTATTAATCCTGTTAGCTCTTGTCATAGCTTTTTCAACCGAGACCTCTGAATAGCCTCTTTCCAGGAACCTTTTCTTACTGCTTAATTGTGATGCCAAGCATGACTCATTAGTGCTACATATTCTTCTGATCCTCAGCATCTCCCCATAAGGGATACTGCGGATCAGGTGGCCTGGATGGTGGCTGGACGCATGGAGGACCGTGTTGCCCGCGGTCTCCTTGCGATGCAATCTGGTTTGGAGCTTACCTCCCTCCACATGGACTTCAACATCTAAGAAGTTGACTTTGTTATCACTGATCATGCCGGTAAATCTTAGATTCAAATCGTTGACATTAATGTCCGAGATGAACTGTTCAGCCTCATTGGTTGACCCCCTCCAGATTATAAAAAGGTCATCTATGAATCTATACCATGAAACAACCTTATTGGCCATCACTTCTGCATGCGCGATTCCTAGGACCTGCTCCTCCCACAGCCCCATGTGCAAACACGCGTAACTGGGGGAGAAGCAGGCCCCCATCGCAACTCCCCTCAATTGTTGGAACACTTGATTTTGAAATAAGAAATAATTGCTTTTGAGACAAATTTCCAACATTTCTTTGACCATGTCGTTGTGTTCTAGCATGCATACCGGTCTCCTATTCAAAAAGTGTGCAACTGCTTTCAAAACGTCCTTGTGGTTGATACTCGTGTATAGAGCAGTCATATCAAGTGTGATCAGTAAATAATCATTGTGCCACACAATTGTCTTCATTTTTTCCAAGAAGTCCATAGTGTCTTTTATGTAGGATGGCAAGGTTTTACAATGATCCTGAAGGAAGTGGTTGATGTAGCGGGATGCATTTTCAAAAGTCCCCCCTCTGGCCGATATTATGGGCCTACCCGGTGGCTTGGTCCGGTCTTTATGGACTTTCGGAATCAAATAAAATACCGGGATTACTGGATGATTTGTCTTTAGGAATTTTAGTTCATCACCACTTAAGAGCCCTTGTCCTCTCCAGGAATATAAATGGTGTTAAATTTGTCCCAAGCAGATTTCGTGGTTTGCCAGTCACTTCTGCTGTAGCATTGTCTATCATTAAGCTGCTTCAGCGCTTCCTCCATATACATATGCATTGGCCAGAGGACGATATTACCTCCCTTATCAGACTGCCTGATGACCACATTGTTGTTGTCCTGGAGTTTCTTCATCAGACTACCAAATGCATAATTGTGTTTCAGTTTCCTATTGTCCATATTTATTGATATTCTATGAAGTTTCTTAATTTCCGCTGTTACCAAATCACTGAATACATCGATATTATCATGTGCCATCACTGGGTTGAATGTCGATTTTGGTTTGAATGGGGTGTCACCCGGGGCATTTGTTCTTATGGAAATGTCCTCCTCCAGAGTTCCCTCTATGTCCCCTTCCCTTAAAAGAGCCTGCAGATCACATTGAAGTTCATATTCCCCTACCGACATTATCGTCAATTTCGCTCCTTCTATGATATTTATATCTGGGGGTTTGCCCGTTTCATGTTTGTTAACCAGGTACATTTTTCTCAGTTTTAACTTCCTTGTGAATTTAAACAGATCCATCCTGGTCCGCGCATAATTAAAGGTACTTGGTGGACAAAAAGACAACCCTAGAGATAGCGTTCTCAGCTCCCCCGGACTCAAAAGCATGTCAGTAAGATTTACAATTGTCATGTTATCAATTACTTGTGATTTCATCGGCGGTTCCACCTTTTGTAAGTTTTTCTTTTTATCGCTGGATTTGCTGTTTTGTTTTGTTGTCCTGCATTTCCTCTGTTGCTTGTGCCTGATGTTGTGCCTTTGGTTGTTCCGGAGCTTGAGGCATGGGATCTCAACGATTGTTTGTGGCCGTGTTTCAGGCACTCCACTTCCTGGGCCAACGACCGCTTTGTAAACCCCAACTGCCCTGTTGCCGCCAGCTGTTCTGCTTCTGAGTCACTACTGGGTACCGAGCTGATGTCTGTTGATGATGCCAACATTTGTCCTGAGTTAGCTGTCACCTGCGATGTTTGGGGTGCTGGGTTGCCCTTGGGGGGGAACATATTTTCTAGAAAACGTGTAGATACGCCCATTCTGGTATTCTAATTTATCTCGTTGGAATTTGAAAGTTTTTCTTTTTTTGATCACCTCCTCTTCTTTGGCCAACCTCACCAGCATTTTCTCCCTGAGTTTTTTCTCTTGAGCCCCTTCATTCATTTTTTTTTTAAACAAGTCTTCATTGAGATTTTAGCCCTTCTTCTCTTTTTTTTTTTTACAGCGTGGTCCCCCCCCTGACAAACCCTCTTCCCGGTACAGGGTACATTTTGAAATTTTTTAAATTTAGCAATAAAAATAAAGAGTTATGAATTTTTTTTTCAAAAAATACAGGCTTCGAAGGGTAAAAAACAAATCAAAAAGAGATACTTAATACCATTTCTAGAGCATTCGATATAACGCAACCTAGTTTGTCTATGCAGGGTTCCCTAGCCATAATTTAACTGGTTCCCAAATTTTCAATCCCTTTGCTTTTTTTCTGATACTTTTCCGACTATAAATGGAAATTTCGAGATTATATGTTGCTAAGAAGCGCATCAGCCACTGTTGAAATGTGGGTGGGCATTGGTCCAGCCATGCGGAGGTTAAACAGATTCTAAAGACTGCCATAGCAATATATATGAGTCCCTTCATGGCTATAGGTCTAGTAGCTTTATCTACCCCTAACACGATTTCTGCTATGCTGATCTCTATATCAACTTTGAATATTTCCGATAGGCAGTTGGAGACTTCTCGTTTAAAATTGTCTGGAGTACAACATGTCGCCAACATATGTATCAAATCGGCTTTAGGACTATTACATCTGGGGCAGAGAGTCCCCTTTCCCACTCCCCATTTTGAGATTTTTTCAGGTGTATAATAGAGATCGAAAAAGGTTTTGTAAAACTGAGCTTGTAGCTTGGTAGACATTAGAATGGAACTGGATAATTCAAGTGCTTTGTGGGCTAGATCCTCTGTGATATTGATATTATTTTGCCAAATATTTGCGTGTTTTTTGATATCGTCTGGTAGTGCAGCGATTAATTCTTTATATATGTCCCCAATTTTTACCCTATCAGAACTAACCACGGTGTTGATTGTTGGGATTTTCTTAAAGCAACCATTGGGTCCCCCCTTTTTGAGAATAAAATCTCTTGATTGTAAGAACTTAAAAAAATCGTGCGGATTCAGCCCATGTTTCATTTTTAACGATTCAAATGAACAAAAACCCGTTGAATCAAAAAAAGAACTGAGTTGCAAAATTCCCAAGCTCACCCATCGCCGCATGATGGAGTCCGAAAAAATTTCGGGCAGGTTGGTGTTATTATCTATCGGAGTGTAGAATGAAAACCTGCCTATCGCCAAATGTTTCCGAACCATATTCCAGACAGTATAGATACCCTTAAGTGTTTTAAATCGTTCTTTTTTAAGATGGCATTCGTAGGGTAGCTTCCAGAGATGGTTATTGGCATTATTACCCAAAATTAATTCCTGTGGGTTTGGAGTCAAGCAAGTTGACGTTGAGTCTTTTTTTGGGATTAGCAGTAAGCGACTATATTTGATGGTTGTAGCCCACCAATATAGTTTGAGGTTAGGAAGGGCTAGGCCACCTCTGTCCCTGGAGTGTGTGATATGTTTATAGGCTATTCGTGTTTTCCATAGCCCCACACAAAACGAGATAACATATTATCTATTTCGTTAAAAAGTGATAAGTCAAAATTGAGACAAATTGCCCGGAATAAGTACAAAAATTTGGGCAAAAAAACCATTTTAATAAGATTACATCTTCCGATTATTGTTAAATGTAGGTTATTCAGTCTCGATAAGGTTTTTTTTGTCTGTTTGACTAAAGGGTCTAGGTTCAGAGCCACTAGTTTATTTATGTCGGATGTAATATTAATGCCGAGATATAATGCATTATCTGTAACTCTTGCATCCTCCATATTGATGTTATTATTTATTATTATCTGGGTTTTAGTTTGATTTAATTTGTATCCCGAAATCTCTCCAAACTTTTTGGCTTCTTCCTCCATTATCCCTACTGTTGTGATTGGATCAGATGTCACAATCGCGATATCATCTGCGAAGGCTAGAGTTTTAGTTTCATCATTCGATGTCTTCATGGGTAGTATGGTCGGGATAGTTTCTAGCTTGGCGATAAAGGGGTCGATGTAAATGGCGAAGAGTAGGGGAGAGCATGGACACCCTTGTCTTGTGCCTCTTGTCACTTTGATAGTATCCGATGTGACCCCATTTATCGTAACGACCGCTTCGGGAGCAATGTACATTTCCTGTACTGCTTTGATAAAATGCTCCCCGATCCCACTCTTCGCCATGATCGACCATAGATATGGCCAGGAGACCCTATCGAATGCTTTTTCAGCATCTAGTAAAATAAGCCCCATAGGGTCTCCTGCGACCTCGGCGATGTCAAAGAGGGTTATCACCCTCTGAACGTGGTCTGTGGTTGATCTTCCAGGAACAAACCCGTGTTGTCTAGCCGATACAATTTTATGGATCAAAGGTGCCAGTCTGCTTGCAAGCAGTTTGTAATATATTTTGGAGTCGTTATTAATTAGGGTAATTGGACGATATGAGCCTAATTCTGTCGGATCTTTATTTTTTTTAGGGAACACTATAATTTTTGCACGTGCCCAAGACGCCGGAGGATTTCCATTCATAAAGACCTGGATAAACAGCTGGGTTAGGATATCTTTAAGTGGGCTACTAAATCTGACATAGAATTCAACTGGGATACCGTCCAGACCTGATGCCTTGCCTGATGGAAGACTATTTATGGATAGAAAAATTTCTATCCAGTCTGGTGCTTCAGCAAGAGTTTCCTCATCTGTTTTGGATAGGCTGGTCCTTAAATACTCATCAATTTTATCTTGTTTAATAGTTGTTTCAGAATATAGCTCCACATAATATCTCCTAAAGGCATCTCTGATGTCATTAGTGTCATGAGTTAGGCCCAAAATTGGGTCTCTTATGGCTTTAATCGTATTTTTACTATTTTGTTCTCTTACACTAATGGCTAATTGGTGCCCTACCTGTTCACTCCATTCTTAAATTTTTTCCCTATTTGCTGTAGCTTTAAGAATTGCTTTGCGAGTGTATATTTCAGATATTAGGTTTTTGGCTATCGCTACATCTCTATTAGCCTCATCGATATTGTTCCCCCCTTGTAGCACTCTGATTTAATCTTCTTCTTTCCTAGCCAAATTCTCCTCAAGATCTTTTAAGTTTTGTTTGTTTTTTCTGTTATGTTGAATAGAAAATCTGAGGGTTTCTCCCCTTATCCCTGCCTTTAATGAGTCCCATACAACCTCTAACGGGGCACTACCGATGTTAAAACTTAAAAATTCTAGGATCCATTGATCCATATGTGTGCAATAATGGTCATTGGTTAGCAGAGCTCTTTCAAAGGTCCAGTTACTGCGATCAGATTTAATAATGTCTATATCGACGCTCAAAAGCAGAGGATTATGGTCTGAAAAAACCCTTGGCAGCTTATTTATAGAGCATTTGGATAGTATTGCATTGGAGCTAAACATATAGTCCAATCTAGCCAGTTTGAAATGGGGGTGGGAAAAAATGTATATCCATGGTTTTGCGGCGCTTTCATCTCCCAACAATCTACCAGCCCATGAACTTGACAGAGTTCCGCCTGGGCCTTGTATGTTCTAGGTTTCAGGCCCTGATATTTGAATGTTAGTTCCGAAAGCCAAATTGGTGGGAGATTGATATTGATATCCCCACACATAATCATTGGAACTGACCAGAGTGCTAGTTCATTAGATAGAAACTGTAGCAATATTGGATCATCTGTGACATTGCCATAGATTGAAGAGACAGTGAATTTGTTCCCGTTTATACATTGACATTCTGTAATGGCCCATCTACCCGATGGATCTGAAGCAGATCTTAAAAAGCTCAAACCCCCAGCTCGCGCTAAAATAGCTACCCCACGAGTTTTGTTTGGTTGGGTGGTGGCAACAACAACTCTATATCCTAAATCTTTAAGTAGATGTCTTTGTGATCCCTCTACGTGTGTTTCTTGAAGACATATTATATCTGCCCCTATCGAGTTTAAACCTATTGCTAATCTTTGTCTTTTTTTGATGTCATTAAGCCCACATATATTCATAGTTAATATTCTCAATGTAGCCATTTATTTTGTATGTTTGGTCTACTAGAATTAGTCCTCTTTTTTTTTTTTTTTTTGCTCATTTGACAGTGTGCTCTTCTTGTCCTATACCTTATCCTGCTCATTAGTTCCACCCTTTCAATTTGCCTGTACCGTTGTCCCCTTTCCCCTCTCCCGTCTTCCCCACAACAACTAGAACCCCCTCTCCCCCCTTACCCCCTCCATCTAATAAGGCTACCTGTTGCCCATGGGCCCAGGTTGGGGCATCTCGCAGGTCCTTCGGAAGTTGGTGGCTCTAAGCCCTGACCCCTGTACCTTCTGAAGAGTTGTTAGCCCTAATCTGCAATTTTTATTCAACGGTTATCTTTTATAGGCGTTTGCTTATTCCACAAAAATCTTGCCTGTCAACCCATTTTTTTCAAGGAGAATCTAGGCTCTCCCTCTCTATCTATCTCTCACCACTTTACTGCTGACATATAGTCTCTATTTATTGTGTTTTTTTTCCTTTCGAAAGATTAGTTTTGTCTTTGCTGTGGTCGGAGATCTCTTCCAAATAGGATTGTGCTTGAATCTCGCTGGAGAAGCTTCTTGTAATGCCATTGAATATCACTTTTAGTCTTGCTGGATTGAGTAAGAAGACTGTTGCGCCAATCTTTTCAAATGGGGAAAAAAGTTGCCTTAATCGCCATCTTCACTCAACAGTTGCATGGGCAAAGTCGGGTCTGCTAAAGAAAGCATATCCTTTGTATTGTCTTTTTTTGGTCGGTCTTGCCAAATCCAAAATTGCTTCCCGTAGAAGAAAGTTACCAAAGTTGACAAGCATTGCTCTGGGATATTGCTCTGATCCTTGTGACTTTTTGTTGAAGGTAAAAGGAAAGGGATGGACTCGTTGGATCTCCTTCTCCCAATCCCATGAAGCAAGCTCGGGGAATGAGTCTTTAAACAGAGATAGCATATAACTCCTTGGATCGTTCCCCTCTAGTCCCTCAGGGATCCCCAAAATGCGTAGATTATTGCGGCGGGCTCGGTTTTCATGATCTTCTACCTTCATCATTAGATCACGAATGACCTCATCTTGTGATTGGCCTTGTTTCTGGAGAGCCAGCACATCTGTTTCAAGATTCTCAGTGCGTTATTCGACCGAGGCCATTCTGTCCGAAATTTCCAAACATGTTTGACCTACTTTGCTGATAGCCCCTTGGAGTTTCTGGTTATCAGCTTTAACATTCAATTGAAACTTTTTTATTGAATTGAATACGTCTACCAAGGATGGTTCGCTAGTCACCATCTCGTTGCCTGGTGATTTTGGTTTTGTTTTTGAGTGTGGCTTGGTCATGACATGTGGGGAAGTGTTCCTGTGTTTTTGATCAAGCCGACAAACTAGTTCTACGTTGCTTCCTTGATCTGTAGTATCTTCGTCCAACAATTTGTTTTGTCTCCTTTGTCTTTTTTTTTTCTTTCTTGTTTTTTTTTATAGCACTGTTATCTTTAGGAGAATTGTTCTGTTTTTTGGAACTAGAGTTGGAGTTAGATAAATCAATAGAGTCTGTGTAGATTTCTTCATATCTTAATCCTGGGGGTTCGCTTGAGGTTGACATCCCTGTCTCATAGATTTCGGACTCTGATATTGATTCTGGCTCGGATTCTGTTACCGTTCCCGGTATGTTTGTATTAGAGATGTTTGATTTAGGGTTTGTCTTAGAATTTAGGTTTAGATCGCTTGGGTCTTCTATATTTGCTGTGCTTGTTGTCCCTATATTGCTCACATTTATCGATGATAATGCATCGGGGGCACAATATTCGGCTGACGAGTCCACTTCTTCATCCACTTGTATGCCCTCTTCAAAGAATTCTGTTTTATTTTTACAATCTTTAGAGTCTGAGTATGATTTGGGGGTACATAAAGTACTATTCTTGATGCCCGACTCTGAAGTGCCTTGATGCTCACTTGAAATATCTATAGTACTCTGGGTTTTAGATATATTGTTTTCGTTGGTTTCTATTTCAACCGGGTTCTCACGATAGGTGGGCTCTTTAGAAACGGGACAGAATATTGTTGATATCCGCAGCTGGGATTCCTGTGACAACCCGCTTGACTTAGCAGCCGACTTTAGATTTCTTATTGCCTGCAATCGCTTTGCTTTTTTGGCCTGTAGTTCCATTTTGGCCTGCGTCAGTTGGTATTCCGAACCATTTTCTTGTTCGTCATCCTTATGTTTACTTCTTTCTTTTTCTTTGCCTCTATCACTGGTCTTTTCTTTTTCTTTTTCTTTTTCTTTTTCTTTATCTTTCGATCGATCTTTTTCCTTCTCTTTCTCCTTTATTTTCTCCCAGTTTTTATCCTTTTCTTCTTTACTTTTTGCCCCCCTGGTTTCAACCCCCGTAACATATTTCTCTTGCCTTGCACTTCGGCCTCCTCCGGAGTCTCCCGAGTGGTTACATCTTGTTGTAGGCTAGTTATGGTTTTGTCTTTGGCATTAAAGTTGTGATGTTGGTTCTGTTTACTTGGACCAGCTCCGCTGTTCGATTCTTCGCCTTGTATCGTGCCAGTAGTTGCCATATTAGACACACGACTGAGCTCCTGTCTCTCCTTTTTTTTAGATTGTACTTATGCTTATGCTTGAATTGCACCGGAAAAATGAAAGCAATTGTTACAGCGGCCGCTGAATCCCTAGACCCCCTTCATTCAATGCTTTAATTTGCTCATTTATTTCATTAATTTTCGTTTGAAGTTTAACACCATCACTTTCAGCATATTGGATTAAGATTCGTAAGAGACGACTGGAATTGTCCAAATTACACTGCGCCCAATCCTGTAACATGTTGGGGTCCGGGTTCTCATAGCTGGGGGCCAGCATAATCCTCAGTCCACGCGGAACACGTCCCACCTCCAAGTAGCGAGAGAGAGACTTCTGTTCCCACCACTTGGATTGTTCAGTCTGCATGGCTTTCTCCAACTGTTTAAATAGTTCTTTAATTCGGCTACCCCCAGCTTCCGCTAGCGTCGCTTGTCCCACATGTTGGAAATCTGTTATGGGGATGTCATCAAACATACTCACTGCTGCCTCCTCTCGGTTTCTGACCACGTCTGCGGCGTCCATTATGTTGCACTTTGTTTTACTTCCGATCTATCGAGCAACCAAACAGTCAAGCGTTTTTCCTTAATGGTTTCGCTCGTCTGCCTGGCCTTACTCCTGCTCCGGCTCGTTGTTTTCCGCAATCACTTGGACACACCAGCCGTTCTTCTTGGTACAGACTCGATCACCGCCATGAGAGTCCGTTGCCGTCGGTCACTGGCTCCAAGTGGATATTGCTCGCCGGGGGTTCAAGCGGTCGCTCCTACCAGAGCCAGAGCCGTAGATGCTCACGGGTAACCGTTCGCTCGCTTCCTTCCGCTTTACCCTGATTGCCGGAGGGGTCCGTTATTACACCAAGAAGCACACCGGTGTAGAAACATGTCAGGAACTTCGTCTGCATACCATTCTCGCTGGATACAAAGAACGAATCGGACCCAGTCAGGTAAATTTGCTAGTTTTACTTAGTGCAACCTTCGTTCGCCATGACGCGTTTCGGGCCCTGGAGCCCTTGATCACATGACATGGTCATTCAAATCCCGTGATTTTAAAGTGCATATCTGGGTCACATGACCCTGAGCCTATAGACATAAACAACAGACTCCTGCCTAATCCACACTACGTTGATCATAATAGCGAAATGATGCATAAAATATACATACAAATGCTCAGCAATGTTGCTAAAATATATGTGTTACATCGTTTTCGCATTTGTTGTTCTCCTCTTAGAGACCCAGATTAGACGTTTGTGCAAATTTTGCGGTAAATAAATAAATAAATACATATATGTATAATAAATATTAAATAAAGCCCATTTCATTCTTAAAATACATCAAATGTAAAATCATGGCTAATATTTTATTATATATGTGCATTAACCCAAATGAATACAGAAAAACACTTTAAATTCATTAATACGAATTGATAAAAAATGTGCAAAATCTGCTTAATCTGTGCAAAACATGCAACGTTTTTTTCTACTGGGTTTTCAAAAAAAGAGGAGAATTTGATATATATATATATATATATATATATATATATATATATATTCCAAACAAATGACGAAATTCTGCCTGCGCCTCTTTGACAATGGCGGGCCCCGACGAGGTTTCGTCCTACCCCTTTAGATCCAAGGAAACACTGTCTCTTACGTTCGTTAGACAGAAAGTCGAGGCCCAATTTTGCTTTTCAAGTGATTTTATTCGGCAACAACACCCAACGCGTTTCGCAGCCTTCGCCGCTTGCTCACGAGATATATATATATATATATATATATATATATGTATATATATCTATATATATATATATATATATCGTTACACGTTCCCGAGGATTGACACCAGGAAAGAAAACGGCCAGCACTCGTTCTGTCTTTTGGAACCTGATCAATACAATAATAAATGAGTAAATCCCTGTTGCTTTGATGTTGTTCTGCAAAGTGGCAGGCTATCGGATAGGTTTTATCATTGTTCATGATAGCCCTCATATGTTCTAAGATTCTCATTTTCGCTGGTTTTATGGTACTTCCTATGTAACGTTTGTTACAGGGGCAAACCAGACTGTAGACTGTATGCTCAGAGTTACAGTTCAGATGTTTCATGATCTTTCTACTGGGTCTGTCCTCACCTGATCTGCAGGGATACTCCTTGACCTTCTTACTGAATTTACAAGCCTTGCAACGTAAGCAAGGAAAAAAGCCAACTATCTTGTTTGTTGTCTGATTGGCTTTTACAGGGGAGTAGTGGCTATGGACAAGGTGGTCCGAAAGAGACTGGCATCTCCTATATGTTACCATAGGTCTATCTGGTAACGATTTTTTCAAGATGTTATCGGTTTGTAATATGTGCCAGTTTCTTTTAAATGACTGGACCAGTTCTCCAGATTTGTTATTGAATGTCGTAATCATTCTGACCTGATCACTGTCTTTCCTTGACTCTTTCACTAACAGAAGATCCCTTCTGTCAACAGTATCTGCTTTTGCATTAGCTTGCTCTAAGATGTTCCGGGAGTAGCCCCTCGCTTGGAACCTATCGCTAGCTTCTTCCTGAGCTTTCTTAAAATCCTCAGTTCCAGAGCAGTTTCTTTTGAGTCTAAGGTACTCACCATATGGTACATTCCTTATCAGACTTTTAGGATGGTGGCTAGCCGCATGTAATACGGCATTGCCAGCCGTTGGCTTTCTATAAAGTCTGGTGTGGAGATGGTCATTATCCACAAAGACCTCTAGGTCAAGGTAACATACACTCTGATCACTTATGGTGCTGGTGAATTTAAGATTCAGTTCATTATTGTTTAGAGTTGAGACATATTCCTCAGCCGAGGCTCTGTCTCCCCTCCAAACAATAAACAGGTCATCGATATACCTGGTCCACATCAATATTCTTTCGTTCCACCTTTCATTTCTGCCTCCCCATGCCTCGTGCTTCTCCCACCAGCCCACGAAGAGATTTGCATAGCTGGGGGAGAAGCACAAACCCATTGAGGTCCCTCTGATCTGCTTGTAAAGTTGGCCTGCGAAAAGGAAGTAATTATTGAATAAACAAAATCTCATCATGCTTAGAATCATCTTGCTATGTGCTCGGTATTTCGGCTGTTTTTTCTCCAAAAACCATTTCGTAGCACACAGTCCCTGCTCATGATCTATGCATGTATATAGATTAACGACATCCATAGTTATTAATAGCATGTCTTTGTCCCAGGAGATATTGTCCATGATGCGAAGAAAGTCCTGTGTATCTCTTACATAAGAGGGCAGGTCCTTAACAATAGGTGCTAGAAAAATGTCTATGAAGCGTGATGTATTTTCCAGGAGACTTCCGATTGCCGAGACAATCGGCCTCCCTGGTGGTCGTTTGGCATTTTTATGGATTTTAGGCAAGTGATAGAAAGTGGGCAGCATGGGGGAATCACAGTTTAAGAAGACAAATTCATCTTGGCTAATCATGCCCTCTTCTTTCCATTGCTTTAATAGATTCTCGTAAGCAATGGTGCTCTTGACATATTCCTCTCTTTTAACTGTGATATAGCATTCTTTATCTCTTAATTGTCTGTGTGCCTCCTGTTCGTAAAGTTCTTTGCTAAAGATGACGATGTTTCCGCCCTTATCTGAGGGCTTGATCTCTATTGACTTGTCATCTCTCAAAGATTTTATTGCTGCCCATTCTTTCCTGGAGATGTTAGAGGACTTCATGTCCATTTTTCTGTTTGCCATTTTTTCCAAATCCGCTGTTACCGCTTCATTAAACACGCCAATTGCATCATGGGGTGTGTTTGGTAGTTTTCTTGATTTATGTTTTAGGTTGCTCGGATCTCTGGCTTGTTCGAGAGGAGGTTCAGTCTCTTGTTCTGAATTTTGTAAATCTTGTGTTGGTGTGATCAAGATTTCCAAGAGATCATCTTCATCCATCTCAGCTGCATTTTCTGAATTTTCCAAAGCTGCTTTTTCTGGATTCTGCAAGAAGATTTTTTTGAACTTCAACTTTCTGATATATATATATAAAAAAAAAAAAAAAAAAAATATATATATATATATATATATATATATATATATGTATATTTTGCTTTAATGTATACAGCACCAATGCAATTTCATGCTTACAACTAGTTTTGATACATTATTTACACTGTATTTGAAACATGCTTTTAGCACTTTGTGTGTAGATACATTTTAGAGATGTTATCATGTTTAGAAATTTGTAATGTCGTTCATACGAAGGTGGAGTGGGTATTGTGTATCGATTTAGATTCCGTATGAATTTCATGATTCATGCTCTTATATAGGTATAATTCACATCGCCCGTATACAGGCATAGAAATCCAGTCCTTATTTAGGCATAGCCCATGCTACAGAAATGCAGGCATGGCTACTTACATCCGTTCATCTACGTCACAACAACGTCACAACAACGTCTTGGAAAACAAGTCTCTCAAGCCGTTAGGGACTTTCCCTCGCTTTGATATTGATTTCTCCATGAACTCATATATTATGCATGAAAATCCATTCCTTAGGGGTTCATTCATGACATTCATATGCCTGACTTTTACATCAATACTGGCATTCCTAAACACTTTCAAGGTATAAATATACCTTCACTTGCTGGGCAAAGCATGGTGTGGTTCGGTGCAGTTCGACTACCTACTTGCATGACGCAGCTCACTACAGCAAGTGCTGAAGGAAGCAAACTCCCCAGCTGACGCACTGACTAGAAGCTGTCATCCTCCTGCTTAGAATCCTGCTTCAGTGTTTCTGACTCCGCTTGCGGGGTGTTGGGAAATCGAGTCCCAGGAAAGAGATATCAACCTCTCTCATTCTAAGATATGGAGCGGATTAGAACCTAGAGAAACCTTTGGCAATTCTTGGCAAAACTAAACCTATGCTAAAACTTGCACCTACTTCTTCCCTCGTGCTAGACCTACGTTAGGTACACTGGGGTAGGCGTACTTTAGAAGCACCAGTTGAGTATTTTAGCCTGTGTTATTTATGTATGTATTTTTATATATGTCATAGCAACATATAATGCTATTACAGTACTATTTTATATTACTGTTTGCGATGTACGCATTATACTTTGCATTCTGTCTAACGATTGTAGCAGATCATATCTCTTGCATGAGAAAGAAGGCTGTTCAAGAAAACCTTTTTATTGAAACACCCGTCTCTCTACGTCTGTGCAACTCTGTAGAAATGAAGCATGCTCGATTGACTGAGTGAAATAGTTCTATAGACTCTGAAGATATTATTCCGACTCTAAGGGAAACAAAGTTGTCATGTTTATGCGGTTGTCAGAGACTAATCCTTTGTTGTTTATTTGAGAAAGTTTCTAGTGACCTCTGAGTTAGCTGGCACACACAATTAACTTTAATGGACTCGATAGAGACATACTGACCTCAGTCCTATCTCAAATCTATAGTGTATATAAACCAATGCGCAGAGCCTATTAGGGATATAGGAACTACACTACACTTCAATCACAGAGCCTGTGTGCCGTATGGTAGTGCCATGTTGACTGGGCAAGTGCACCTACTTGCCAGTCCCCAGACTTTCCCTTTCCCTACCTATTAGTTACCCCTATGGTAGGCCCAAGGGCAGGGTGCATTGTAGGTAAAAGGTAGGAGATGCCCTGGTGTGTGTGGCATATACTAATAGCGAATTACAGCCCTTTTCGTTTTTCACTATAGCATGGCTACCTTTTCCCCATAGGCCAGAATGGGCAGTTTGATTATAACATCTTATAATCCTAACCGACTCAGGGAACTAGGTATACATTTGAGTTTAATGTGCCTTAAATTAGAATGATAAAATACATATTTTAAAAAAGGTGGTGTTAACATTCTGTGTTTGAAAATACCACTTTTAGAAGGTAGGTATTTTCTTGCCTAACTGTCCAAGCCTGCCTCTGCTAGGTTGTAGATTCCTTGTCTTGAGTTTGAGTGACAGGTGCTGGGGGATTCCAGGAGACAGGGTGAGTCAGCACAGGGCTGAATAGAGCTATCTGCATGTAGATGGGTGGGAGAAGTTGCACCTGAGACCTGAATAGGGCTGTGCCTGCCTTACACAATGCTGGCTCCATCTCCTGTGGTGCGTCTGATGTCCCTGGCCCACATTGTCAAAGTAAAGAAGGAGTCTTGTCGACAAAGTGCTCCAGGACTGCACAGAACTGGTTTGGACTGGGTACTGGACCCTTTACCTTCAGAGGACAAAGGATTTGCGAGTATAACTATTGGGACCTAGTCCAAGAATTTTAGATCAATTTTGGGAAACAAGATGAACCTTTGCTGAGTAGAGGAACCAGAGAAACTGAGCAGGAGACTTTGCCTGAACAAAGTGCTCTTTGGAGGATTGGCCTACAGTGGTTGCTTTACTGCCGAAGATAGGAGAACGGACTTTATGCTACTTTCAAATTAACTTTTTAAGGATCTCCAAGGGCTTGAGATAGAGCTTGCCTCCTGCTGAAGTCTAAGGGACAACAGACTTCACCAACCAGCTCCCTTGCCTTCTCTTGCTGGGAATTGAAGTGCCTGCTGTTGAGCTGTGCCTTCTGAGAGACTGCATGTTGCTGGGAGCTGGAAGCGCGACACAAAACAAAAAAGCAGCCGTTGTCATTGCATCACTGGAGAAGAATGTCGCTGTGGCAGCAGACGCCGTCACACCACCGGAGAAGGATGCCGCCGCCATCGCATCACCCAAAGCACTTCGCATCACCGGAGAAGAGTATTGCCATCACAGCAGAGGCCATTGCATCTCCGGAGAAGCATGTCGCAGGGCCTGTCGCAGCTCAGAAGAATTGTTTAGTCACCTCACGGCCATCAGGCATGCACACATCCTTGTGGCATTAAGAAGAAGACACTATTTTTGTTGCATTGCACAGGATCTTCATCGCATTTCGGAGATGCTGTTTGCATCATCACGGAAGCACAGTAAGAAACCGACGCATCACCCCCCCAAACTGAGAAGGACCGACGCATACCCTGCATAGAAGTAGGGACCCAACTCATCATCATTCCTGTGTGTAAACAATCAATGCATCACATTCCCTCCAACACTTTTGTTGTGCAGCGTTACGCATCCAAAGGTACATTGAACTTAAAGTATTGCATTTTACATCTAAAGAGAACAAAGCTATTTCTACCGTTTTTGAAGTTACAGTATTGTGGATTTTTGTCATTTGTGGTCTTATGTTAAGTCTATATAAAAATATTTATTTTGATACTGTAACTTGTGTGGTGTCCATTTGTAGTGTTGTCACTGGGTTACTGTATGTGTTCACAAATGCTTTACACACTGCCTTTGAGATAAGCCTGCCTGCTCGTGCCAAGCTACCAAGGGGGTGAGCAGGGGTTATTTTAGGAGGGTACCCCCTTTCCCTGGCTGGACGCATGGGTCCCTATTTGGTCAGAGGTACCTACCTCTGCCAACTAGATACCCCAAATTTAACATTGGTGGTCAGCTGTGAGGATTCAGGACTTGTATTTGTGACTCATATACAGTGATTGGTGAACACTACTAGTGAGTGCAGACCAAATGCAATCACATACATTTTGGTAGATTGTTTTTTTCTGGGATTTTCTATTTTTTCCAAGAACTGCCAAGTTTAACCACCATGTATAAAGCAGCCTCCATAGCATCTGTTGCTTTTAATTAGGAAGAGGAGAAACTAGAATGCTACAATGTGAAACAGCTGAATCACTTCTGCAGGAGATTTAAAGTTGCTGTGACAGGTCTCTCCAAAAAGGGGGAGTTCCAAAAGGTGCTGAGGGCCTGGGTCGAAGCAAGAAATACCCCTCAAAATGAGGAGGGGGCTGATAATGCAGAGGAGCAGCTTGAAGGGCCATTGGGTCCAGGCGGGAGGAAAGCACCTTCCCCAGCAGGTAGCAGTGTTTCTGTCAAGGGCCTGTCCCCAGATGAGCTGGAGGACAGGGAGAAGAGTAGGATGCATGAGATGGAGCTGACCAAGCTCAAGTTGAGTGGGCAGTTAGAACTGGAGTTGCAAACTAGGAAATTGGCCCTAGAGGAAAAGAGGATGCAGTTTGAACATGAGTTGAGAATGAGGGAACTTAATTTGGAGTACGAGAGCCTTGAGGCCTATGAGTGTTTCAGCCCAGAAAAAAGAAATGTGTGTAGCTCAGTAAGTGAGCTTTGCTGAGTTGGAGGTGTAATCCAGCTCAGATGGTGGCAGCATAATTGGGTTATCTAGTGTCCCTGAGGAGAATGGGGAAATTGACGCAAGGGTTCATGGTCCTAGTGATGAGAGGGACACTCTACTGACTCTAGATGATAGGTTCAGGGAGAGGGGTTCCCCCATGGTTGAAGTCCTGGTGTGTCAGTGTGAAGACCACCCAGAAGAGTATGGGTTGAGTGATAGAAACAGTCAGATACTGTCTTGCCAATCTCAGGAAAGTGGTGTGGGGTACGTGTACGACACACTGGATGGTTAGGTGAAGGATAGTTTGGTTGACCCTTGCAGGGGGCTGAGTGATCCAATTATGGGAGAGTACATTGTAAGTCCATGTTTTCCAGAGATATGCCAACACCTGTTGGAGAGTGAGTTCTCTGGCCCCAGGGAGCTCACATTGGAGACACCCCTTTTGGCGGATTCCAGATGGCCTGGAGAGGCATTAGGGAGTGAACCTTAGAGGAGTGGCTCAGATATCTTCCAGCCCAGAGTAGGGAAGAGGTTCAGTGTAGCCCAGCTAGGTCCCAGTGTAGTGGGAGGGGTGTAGGGACTCACATTCTGTCTCAGTGGAGTAGGGGTGAGTGTTGGGGTGTGTGTCCTAAGGTGCCCGAAACCCGATCTCAGGGCCTGGATGGTTCTTCAAGGGAACACCAGGTAGGGAGCCTAGGCTGTCCTGATTGGCCACCCATTGAGGGGGATCCCTTAGTGTCTGGTGAACAGGCCTCCTTCAGTTCTGGTGTCTCGCTGTGCCACTCCTAAGTGGAGGGTGCAGAAGTCCATATTGAGGGGTGAGAGGGGGAAGGAGTCCCCAGTGGAGAACCAGTTGGTCAGGGGGCAGCCTAAGGGTTGAGTCACCAAGGAATGACCATGGTGACACCACTTCTGTCCTGGGGGATCTTCACGTCAGATGGACAGGGGTCCGGAGATCTGTGCCGAGCAGACTGTCACATGACACATGAGTTAAGTGTCACCCTCGCGGAGGGCATATGCACTCCCCAGGAAGTCCTGGTTTGCCAGGCAAGTGTTCAACTGTAGGGGTTGGCCCCTGGGTTGGGAAGCCAGGTTCAGGTGTTGTCTGACCTGGAGGAGGGGGCAACTGTAAACAGTGTCCTGACAGGTGTAGCTTCTAGGGGTACCACTCCAGTTGGGAGGGTGTAGTGCTCTGGAAAGAGGTGCAGTGGGAGGGAGGCCTCGCCTCTAACTATGCTGCAGCCTGAGGGGTTAGACCCTAGGTTGAAGGGCCAGGTTCAGGGTGTCCCCCTGAGCAGGAAGCCCAGTTGCCGGATAGAACCCCTGAACTGGTGGGTGAATTGTGCAGGGCACTTGCTACAGGCACCCTGACAATTCTGGGAGGGGGTACTGCTACAGGTGGGAGTATACAGAGCCCCAAGGAGAAGGACCGGGTGTGGGATAGCCCTCCCCAGTCTCTTGTCCAGCCACCGGGTACAGGCCTGGGGCTGATGGGTCAGTGTCAGGATTTCATACCTGACCTGACAGGAGGAGGAGTGGACAAAGGGTGCCAAGCACCTGGGGCTCCTGCCCCTTACTCTCTGACACTACAGAGGTTTGAGAGCCCTGAGAGGCATAAGGCCTGGGTCTCATAATTACTACTGTTAGTGGCCACTGTGGCTTGCTGTTTGTCTGGCATACCTGTGAGCAAGATAAGGTTAGTTGCTACACATATGGTGTCCACATGTGAGTAGAAGTGTTCCCCATGGGTTAGCATGGTGGGCCCCGAGAGTATGGACAGAGGGATCCAAAAAGGTTCAGATTGGCATAGAACTGGAATATGCCCCTGTTGTTTCAGGCCATGGTCTGTGTTCTATCGCCCAAAACAGAGAGGCCCATCAGGGTAATGATTGGTCTCCCCTGCGTTTTGGCTGGAAGGCGGTTGTGTTGGAATGGGCCATTTTTGCAGGGTCATCTCTGAACTTTTTGCCTTCCTCCTGTATTTTCTCTGACCTGTTGTTGGCTTTTTTATGACTCTGGGCACTTTACCACTGCTGATCAGTGCTAAAGTGCATATGCTCTCCCTATGGTAAATTGATGTCTGGATTAGTAATTCCATGATTGGCTGATTTAGTTTACTTGTCAGACCCTAGTACAGTGCACTGAGTATGCCCTGGGCTTGTAAATCAAATGCTGCTGGTGGGCTTGCAGCACTGGTTGTGCCACCCACAGAAGCAGCCTGTAAAAGTGTGTCTCAGGTCTGCCATTGCAGATCCTGTGTGCAGTCTGGCACTGCCATGTTGACTGGGCAAGTGCACCCACTTGCCAGTCCTCAAACCCTCCCTTTTCTGTATATTAGTCACCCCTATAGAAGGCCCAAAGGTAGGGTGCATTGTAGGTAAAATGTAGGACATGCCCTGGTGTGTGTGGCATGTCCTAATAGTGAATTACAACCATTTTCGTTTTTCACTATTGCAAGGCACTTAGTTCCCCATAGGCCAGAATGAGCAGTTTGATTACAACATCTTATAATCCTAACTGACTCAGGGAACCAGGTCGAAATTCGAGTTTAGTATGCCTGAACTCAGAATGATAAATACATCTTTTAGTGAAGGTGGTTTTAACATTCTGTGTTTGAAAGTATCACTTTTAGAAAGTAGGTATTTACTTGCCTAACTTTCTAAGCCTGCCTCTGCTAAGTTGTGTATTCCTTGTCTGGAATTTGAGTGACAGGGGCTGGGAGATTCCAGGAGACAGGGTGAGTCAGCACAGGGCTGAATAGAGCTATCTGCATGTAGATGGGTGGGAGGAGTTGCACCTTACACCTGAATAGGGCTGTGCCTGCCTTCCACCATACTGGCTCCACCTCCTGTGGTGCGTGTGATGTCCCTGGCCCACACTGTCAAAGGAAAAAAGGAGTTGTGTCAAGAAAGTGCTCCAGGACTGCACAGAACTTGTTTGGACTGGATACCGGACCCTCTGCCTTCAGAGGACAAAGGATTTGATAGTATAAATATTGGGACTAAACCTAAGAATTTTAGATCACTTTTGGGAAACAAGAATAACCTTTGCTGAGGAGAGGAACCAGAGAAACTGAGGAGGAGACTATGCCTAAGCTGAGTGCTGTTTGGGGGATTGGCCTGCAGTGGTTGCCTGACTGCCAAAGAAAGGAGAAAGGACTTTGTGTTACTTTCAAATTAACTTGTCAAGGATCTCCAAGGGCTTGAGATAGAGCTTGCCTCCTGCTGAAATCTTAGGTACAACAGACTTCACCAACCAGCTCCCCTGCCTTCCCTTGCTGGGAATTGAAGTGCCTTCAGTTGAGCTGGGCCTTCTGAGAGACTGCGTGTCGCTGGGAGCTGGAAGCGCGACTCAAGAGCAAGAAGCGTGGCGCAGCCGCAGCCATTGTCGCCGCATCATCGGAGAAGAGTGTCGGCGTCGCCGCAGACGCTGCCACATCACTGTAGTAGCGTGCCGCCGCAGCCGCTGCCGCCATCGCATCACCCGAAGCACCTTGCATCACCGGAGAAGAGTGTTGCAGTGGCAGCAGATGCCATCACATCACCGGAGAAGTGTGTCACGGGACCTGTCGCGCTTCAGAAGAATTGTTGAGTCACCGCACAGCAGTCGGGCATGCACACATCGTTGTCGCTTCAAGAAGAAGACGCCATTTTTGTTTCATTGCACCGGATCTTCATCGCATTCCGGTGCTGCAAGTCGCATCGCCACAGACGCTCAGTAAAAAAACGACGCATCACCTTTCCATGTTGAGAAGAGCCGACGCATCCCCTGTGCAGCAGTCGAGACCCGACACATCACTGTTTTTGCTTTTAAGGAATCAACGCTTCACCTTCCCTGCAACACTTTTGTTGTATTGCGTTACACATCCAAAGGTACATTGAACTTGAAGTGTTGCATTTTACATCTAAAGAGAACCAAGCTATTTCTACCATTTTTGAAGTACAGTATTGTGGATTTTTGTCGTTTGTGGTCTTGTGTTAAGTCTATATAAAAACACTTATCTTTATACTACATCTGTAATGTTGTCACTGGGTTACTGTATGTGTTCACAAATGCTTTACACACTGCCTCTGAAATAAGCCTGCCTGCTCGTACCAAGCTACCAAGGGGGTGAACAGGGGTTATTTTAAGAGTGTACCCCCTTACCCTGACTACACGCAAGGGTCCCTATTTGGTCAAAGGTTCCTACCTCTGCCAACTAGAGACCCCCAAATCTGACAGGGGGTTTGAGACAAGTTGCGAGAATCTTCACCTGTAGCTTTGCATCCGTATTTATAAGTGAATGTGGCCTGTAGGAGTCACAGCGAGCAGGTGGCTCTTCCTCCTTAAGTAAAGTGATTATTAATGCCTCCCGCAATGTGGGGGGCAGTCTACCTGCCTCAAACGCCTCTGCGTACATTTCAAGAAGGTTGGGCATCAGTTCCTCCATGAACTCTTTGTAGAATTTGCATGTGAGGCCGTCATGGCCAGGGACATTTATATTTGGAAGAGTGGTAATTGCTTCATGGATATCTACTGCTGTATTAGGTTGGTTCATGTAGTCACGCTGGCCATTTGATAGCTACGCTAAGGTGATATCTGATAGGTAGGCGTCCAATTCCTGATCATCAGTAGGGTCATGTGTTATGTGTAAAGCTCGGTATACTTTTGTTGAAATTGCATGGTTATGTCTTGTATAGTATAGTGGTCCCAGCACATATTATCTGTGAACTTGTTAATAGTGTGCCTGTCTTCGAGTGTCCTTATTTTTACCGATAGATGATGTCCTTGTACGCACAAGCCACATGTCTTTTGGATATATAGCGAAGCTCATCTTCCCCCATCTCAATGTATGTCACTAGAGTCTCTTTGATTTGTGCAAGGATCCGTGTGTTAGGTGAGAGGTCGTAGCCCCTCCCTAACTCTGTCAGGGTACGTTTGGGCTTAGTGAGTTGGCCCCAAATGTCTCTCAGAATCCCAGGCATGGTACTGATGCATTTGCCCCTTATCATGACCTTAAAGGCCTCCCATAATGTAGCTGCACTGTCTACTGAGCCCTTATTGATTGTAAAGTATTGTGTGATGGCTTCTCAGATCGTGTGTGTATATAAGGAGTCTTACAATGCATCAGAGTGGAAACACCATGTAAACTGTCGGTTGATAACCTTGGGATGTGCAGCCGGAGTTTAGCGGATTGTGATCAGACAGAGTTCTGGGCAAACCCTCCACCGCCCATACCCAAGGTGTTGCACGCTCACTCAGCAATCAATAGGCTAGTCGTGACCAGCAACCATGGTCCGTGGAAATATGAGTACCCTCAAGTCTGTCAGTGTTATGCAGTCACAACACATCTGTCAGATTGAGTTTGAGTAGACCATTATTAATTGTTCTGGTTGCATTCAGAGCTTTTCCCCCCATGTCACTAGATTTGTCTTTAAAAGGATCAAGGTGGGTGTTCAGGTTGCCACCCAGATAATAGAAGCCTCGGGCCATGTTCGTAGTATTGAGATTATGCCCGCAAAGAACTCTGGGTCATCCACGTTGGGTCCGTAGATGTTGACTATATTGACTAGTTGCCACACTAGTTTGCCATGGGTAATGGCGTAACGGCCTGCATCATCCGTACAGTTTCGAACCTCAGTAACTCTTCTTAATAGCGTATGTAGAGTAGGAAGAGGACAACCTGTAGCCCGCCCATTGCGCCCCGATGCGTGTATCAGTTTGCTGAGTTACATTTGTTTCTTGAGGTAATGCGATTTGTACCTCCTGTCTGTCCAAATATGTAAGTATCTTTCGAATCTTTTTAGGAGAGTTTAACCCCCTCACACTCTAGGTTAAACAGGTGAGCGCTACATGGTCTACGTGCCGAAAATAAAATCTGTGTGACACGTTTACATTTGAGAACATCAGTACAGTATATGTTAGGGTATATGTGGTGCATTTAGCCATGGTAACAATTCATCCTCCCACTCCCTCTTCAAATTGCCCCCCACCCACTTTAGCATTCCCAACTTGCCAAAGCCATCCCAATCCACCCAACCCATTACCCAAAAAGCAAACATAGCGAGAAAAAACAATCAATAGTGGAAATACCCATGGGGGAGCGAAAAAGTGTAGGTAAGCAGGTAGAACATTTGGGGGAAGATCACCTTAAGGATTACAGGTCCAACACATCCCACCCCCCAGCTTAAAGTGGGGAGATCAACCAACCTCTAGGAAGTTCTCATCACTAAGGCGGAAAAACCTTAATAGACCATCAGCATTGACATGGTTTACCCTTGGTCGGTGTTCCACCCGGAAGTCCATACCCTGTAGGAAAATACACCACCTCAATAATTTTGGTTTTAAACTCCTCATTTGCATGAGCCAGGTGAAGGGCCTCTGGTCAATCTGAAGCAGGAAGTGAGTTGGAAGCAGGTATGGCCTCATCTTCTGGAGCACCCAGACCACAGCAAAAGCTTCACCTCTGTTCCCTCGGGAGTTACCTTCTGGAGATATAGTCTACATGCTGAACCATTCCCACTTTATTTAGCTATGACAAAACGTCCCTTACTCCATGTTCCAAGGCAACTGTTTGAACAATAAACTCCATGGAGAAGTCAGGGTCCCTGAGCACAGGAGCTGTGCACAGGGCTTGCTTCAGGGAGTCAAATCACATGTCTGGGCTTCTTCATAGAAGTCAGCTGTCAAGGGGGCCGCAATGGTGCCATATACTTTGACAAACCTCCTGTAATACCCAGTGAGGACACAGAGTACTCTATCCTCAGTCTGGGTTTTAGGGGGCGGGGGGGCTCCGAGCCATGACAATTTCTATCAAGGCCTGGAAGGGCAGCACCTCAACCCTGCCCACCAGGTATCCCCGGTACACCACAGACCTCTGCCTTATCTGGCAGTTATTGGCCTTGATCATCCTGCCTGCCTGTTTCAGAGCCTGAATCACTTCCTGGAGGTGAAAAAATTGGTCTTTCCAACTGATACTGAAGACAGATATGTCATCCAGATAGACAGCTGAGAAGGCCTCTATACCAGCAAGTACCTGGTTCACCAACCTCTGGAAGGTAGCAGGGACATTCTTGAGTCCAAAGGGCTTCACTTTAAATGGATAGTGTCCCTCTGGAGTGGTGAAGGCTGACCTCTTCCTTTGCGCCTTCTGTTAGGGCGATCTGCCAGTACCCTGGTGTAAGATCAAAGATACTTAAGTACTGGGCAGACCCTAACCTGTCAATAAGGTCATCAGCCCGGGGGATGAGTTGAGCATCTGTCTTTCTCACTGAGTTTTGCCCTTTATAATCCCCACAGAACCTCAGTTTACATGTGGTACCCACTGTGGCAGCCTTTGGTACCAGAACCACATGTTTGACTGGACCAGGGGCTACTGGAGGGTTTCACCATCTCCCATTTCCTACATCTTAGAGACTTTACTCTTGATGCTGGCTCTCACCTTATCTGACAACCTGTAAGACCTATTCTTAATAGGTTCCAACAATGGCAATGCCCACCCTCTCAAAGTGTGTGGTAATGACTGGCAGTGAGTTAATGGGAGTTTTAAGCCTTTGCACTGTTTTCCAACTAGCCTGGCAGGTCAAAAAGATCTTGCAGAATGCATCTGTGGATGTCCTGGTCTTGGGGCAAAATAAATGTAGGAGAAGCCTTGCAAAGGTCTCGTCTTGGCCCAAGTGTCCTGCCAGGCGAATCTCGTGAGCCTGGTACACTAGGAAGGCCCTTTAGCATTGGGGGACCACCAGGGCCCTTGCTGTTTCATGCACAGGAAACATAGGCTGTCCCCTATGTTTGCATAATGGGTACACACTTGAGTGGTCCCAGGAATAAGTTAGAAAAGAGAAGACTACTGTCCTAACATTTGATGTCTGTCCCTCTGCTGCTCAGGAGTTGGATTGGGAGAAAGGATTACTCCTTCACAGACCCATGCTTCTCCTTGGAGTCCAAGAGGTCAGGGAGAGGTTCACTCTCCTCTACCTCTTCTCCTCCTCTACCTCTTCTCCATCTGCAACCAATAGCATAATGACCTCAGACTTTTAGGTGATTATTGTGAAGCACCCTGTCTGGTTGCCTGGGTTTCTTAAGGTCCACCAGGTCAGTGGCCTTACCCTTCTTCTCAATCACCCTTCTTCTCAATCACCTAACAGGTCCTAGAAGACCCTGGGTTCCACGGGTTCCTTCAACCACACTTTCTGCCCAGGCTGTAATTCCATAGTGGTAGAACTTTGGTCATACCATTCTTTCATCAAAGCCTGATTGGCTTCCATTTTGTCAGAAGCTTGCCATCTGCCTTCTGAAGGCCAGTATGTAGCTCACTACATCCTGGGTTGTCTTCCTGGAAGCTTGTTCTCACAACTCCTTTACCAGACTCAAAGGTCCTCTAATATGGTACCCATATAGATGCTCAAAGGGACTGAAGCCCACTCCCTTCTGGTGTAACTCCCTGTAGACAAACAACAGGCATGGTAAGAGGATGTCCCACTTATTCCTCAGGGTGTCAGGTAGGCCTCTAATCATGCCTTTCAGGGCCTCGTGGAATCTCTAAACAAGGCCATTGGTTTTGGGTTGGTAAGGAGTGGAGAACTTGTAGGTTAGCCCACAATCCTTCCACATTGACTATATGAATGATTACACACTTGTATTGCGCATGGCTACCAGTAGGCATCCCAGCGCAGAAGTATCTAGCCATTCCTCCAGCTCAGGGAAACAAGAAGGTTTTAAGCTGTTTCCTAAAAGCCAGGAAGTTGGGTTCCCACCTCATGGCATCAGGGAGCTGGTTCCAGAACTTTGAAGCATGAAGAGAAAAGCGACGGCCACCCATCCTAGTTCTCTTTATCCTGGGAATTGTTAGTAAATTCTTGTTACTAGATCTAAGATTTCGTGGAATATGGTGGGGCAAGAACAGAGGTTGGAGCAGGGCAGGTCCAGAGGCAAATATGGATTTATGGACCGTGCACATAGCTTAGAACAGAATCCTTTCCTGTACTGGAAGCCAGTGCAGCTGCTGTAAAGCAGGTTTGGCCGAACTCCGTGAAGGCATTCCCATGAGCAAGCGAGCGGCACAGTTCTGTACTGTTTGTAGGACTTTGATGGTTCCCACAGGAGCACCCAAATACACTGCGTTCGCATAATCAAGGCGCGATAGAATAAGTGATCCGACCAGCAGCAGCCTGGCTACAAAAGGGAGAAGGGTCAAAACCTTTATAAGTAGTCTGATTATGCAGAAAATTGAGTTTTGGGTCCAACCAAACTCTTAATTTGCTTCTTGGGGTCAGGGGGCAGACCAAGCGAACTAGGCCACTAAGGGTCTAAATTGATGGGTGCCAGATGTCCCAGCATCATGATCTCAGTCTTTGAGCCGTTAAGCTTCAAAAATGAAGTATTCATCCATTCTAGGACTTTATCAAGGCAAGAAGAGAGGTTCGGACCAGAGGTGTCATGTCTGGACAGGGCGACCACCAACTGGGTATCATTGGCGTGGGTGACCAACTGAACTCCCCAGGGAAGAACCATTTGTGCCAACGGTCTCATGTAGATGTTAAACATGGTAGAGCTTAATGAGGATCCCTGGGGGACGCCGTACTGTAAAGGAATATGTTTCGAGATTACCTCCTCCTCAAAGACAGCGAACGTTCTGTCTGTGAGGAAGGACAGGAGCCAATTAAGGGCCAGCCCTGAGATCCCAACATCCCACAGCCTCTGCATCATTATTGAGTGGTTGACCGTATCAAAAGCTGCGCTCAAATCCAATAAAATTTTGGCAGCAAGCTTCCGGCATCCACGATTTTCCTAACCTCCTCAATAACGGGGATAAGGGCTGTTTCGGTGCCTTGTTTACTCCTAAAGCCTGTCTGAGTGGGATGTAACATACCGTTAGTTTCCAGGAAGGAAGACAGTAAAATATTGGCGTGTTTTTCCGCCAGTTTGCTTATACCCGATAGCAGAGAGGTCGGACGATAATTCGACCTGTCTTCTTGGTCTAGGGTTGGTTTCTTCAGCAGCGCCTTCACTCTTGCCTGCTTCCATGGAAGAGGCACCAGTCCAGCTGCGAAGGAGGAGTTGATTACATCTCATAAAACTGGGGAAACAATTTCTGCCACTTTATTGAGAATGGATGGAGGTGCAATATCGGCCGGAGACCCAGATGTCAGATTCCCCAGAAGGACCTGTAGGGTGGGGAGGTCCAGGAGGGTAAATTCTTCTAGTTTTACCGAACCTATCACAGGGGTCGAAGGTTTTGAAGGAACTGTCTGCTGAAACCTGGAATATATATTGGAAACCTTTGCGGCCAGAAAACGGTCCTTGTATGCAGACATTAGACTTGTGGCCCTGTCAGACACAACTTCCATGGGAACGCCATGCAGGTAAAAATCCCCATCAGGGCCTTTGCCACTGCAGATGCAGTTATGGCCCTCAAAAAGGTTGTCTCTGGGTACCTAGTGGCATGATCTAAAGAACCAGGATAAACCTGTTGCCTGATGCAGTCTGGAAATATATAAGCCAAACAATGTCAATGCCCACCCTCTCAAAGTGAGTGACAATGACTGGCAGTGGGTTAAGGGAAGCTTTATGCCATGCTCACTTTTTCAACTAGCCTGGCAGGTCACACAAGTCTTACAGAATGCATCTGAGGATGTCCTGATCTTTAGGCAAAATAAATGTGGGACAATCCTTGCAAAGGTCTTGTCTTGGCCCAAGTGTCCTGCCAAGAGCATCTCGTGAGCCAGTTTCAGTAGGACAGCCCTGAAGCGTACACAGGAAACTTAGGTTCACAGAGACATCACCTGCTGCTGCTTTGGCTTCAGCCTGTTTCCTCATACCCTCAAGGGTGGGACACTCCCTCCGTTTCTTCAGAAAACTCCTTGGTGGGTCATTCTTCTACATGTCATCCAGATAGTATAGGCAGGTCACCAAGGGTAGCAGTGTCCTTAGACAATCAGGTGCTGGTTTACCACACCCTCTGCCTTTCCTCTTTCTAACAGCTACCTGGGCCATTATTCCAGGCTCCAATCATTTTTGACTCTCACACTGGACAGTCATGGACCTTGTCGTTGCACACATCTAATCAAGTAACCTCAACTTCTCACCATGAGCCTTGGGCTCCACTTCCTTCCAGATACTGTGCTCACAATTTTTACCCATGCAAAAACAACAGTTGATGGACAGAATGCAGAACAATGTCATACATTCACCCCAGTACAGAGATCTGGGCCTAAATCCATCGTTTTTTTGCACTCCACACCACCCCAGTTCAGACATGGCCATATGCAAATCAGCCTTGACCCTGTGCCTCATGGGAACAGTCCAGCCTGAACTGCCAAGCCTTGTCTTTCCTGGACCGAAATCAAGCATCCTAGAACCGGTTTCTGGCTATCAGCCGTCATCAGCCAGGATAGCTTGACTCCAGTGGCATGGAGCGCACAGGACCCAAGTCTGGGCATACCCGTTCCGCTCCGTCCATCATTTGTTTGCGTAGCAACTTTATAAAAGTGGCATTTTCAGAACTGCAATTTAAAAATTAACTTCAATATAAGTTACGTTTTTTAGTTGTGAGTCAAGAGACACTGAATTTGAGGGTCCCATCTCTTCCAAATTGGAAATTACGCTATGTAAACACATAAAAGTAATAAGGCAACCCCAATGTTATCCTATGAAAGAGATGGGACTTGCAGTAGTGAAATGGGCAATATTTCACTCC
This sequence comes from Lissotriton vulgaris, assembly GCF_964263255.1. Classification (NCBI taxonomy): domain Eukaryota; kingdom Metazoa; phylum Chordata; class Amphibia; order Caudata; family Salamandridae; genus Lissotriton; species Lissotriton vulgaris. The sequence goes on along the minus strand of NW_028241917.1, from coordinate 30,095 downwards.
CAGGACATGTAAAACTTAAAAGTACATGCCCTTCTTTTGAAATACACTGCTCCCTGCCCATGGGCTGTCCAGGGCCTACCGAAGAGGTGACCTGTATGTAAGAAAAAAGAAGGTTTGGGCAACTAGGTTACCTTGCCAGGTTGACATGGCAGTTTTAAACTGCACTCACAGGCTCTGCAGTGGCAGGCTTTAGACATGTTAAAAGTGCTACTTTAATGGGTGGCACAATCAGTGCTGTAGACCCTCTAGTAGCATTTGATTTCTATACCATGGGCACATGTAATGCTACTAGGGACTTGGAGTAAATCAAATATGCAAATTTTGGATAAACCAATGTTACAATGTTTTAAGTACAGAGTACAGCTACTTTAGCACTGGTTAGCAGTGACAAACGTTAACAGAATCCTAATGCCAACAAAAACAAGGTCAGAAAAACAGTAGGAGGGCAAAACGTTCAGGGTAACCCTGCAGAAAGGGCCATTTCTATCAATGGCCATCAACTGTCCCAATTTACCTACCATTTCCAAACTGAGCTTGTATTGCCAGATTGGGCCCTCATCTAGCATGTCTTACTGAGGGCGACTGATGGTCTACAAGTGGTGCACAATTATGCAGACAGGCCGACAGCACCCCAGAACCCTATATTGCATAACTCAATCCAGATCTGGAGGCGCCAACATAAGTTTTCTGGATGTAGCCTATTATATATCATTTGGGAGCGTCAATAGGTACAATGGTGAATTGCGGATTGATGGACAATCGTTTATCTGAAAAGATTAGGCCACAAGGGGGATTCTAGTCTTCAAACATCTTTTTTCAGAAGTCCCCATAAATGACTTCCAGAAGTTATGTGAGGAGTACAACTTCCCAGGCAACCAATTCTGGAAATACCGCCAGTTGAGGAGTTGTCTGGGATATTCTGGGCAGCCTCCTCTGGCCTCCATTGTGCACACGTATCCGGTGAACTAGGGCGCCTATTTCAAGCTTATCCCAAGTGTATATACTCTAATCATTGATGAATTTTACTCTAAACCGATTCATACCTTTCCAAGGAATTTCTGGTCCCAGAGATATCAAGGTGACTTTGAGGAGACGGAGTGCTCAAAGCTATTCTGATTACGTAGTCAGAGCCTCCGTGAAGTTGGCCTAAAATTCTAATATTTTACACTTCTCCATGAAATTGAAATTGAAATTGAAATTGAAAATACTTGATAAAGCGCACTGTGACCTGGCGGCTTCCTGGCGCTGACGTAGGCAGTTGATGAGGATGGAATTCTACTGAGGAAGTTTAACAGGAGTACGCTTGAGAAAATAAGAGGGTCTTAAGGGCCTTATGGAACTGGATGTAGACTGGGGTTGATCTGATGGACAGTGGAAGGCTGTTCCAAAAACAAGGGGCTAGTACGGAGAAGCGGGTGCCTCCGGTCTTGGATCTGTGGTAACGCAGAACATTTAGGAGGGCTTGGTTGGAAGAGCGGAGAGTACGGTTGGGAATGTAGGGGCTGATAAGAGAATTGATAAAGACCGGGGCAGTGCGAGCATGGGCCATGAAGGCCAGACAACCAATTTTAAAAAGTGCTCTCTGGCGGATGGGAAGCCAGTGGAGAGATTTCAGCACGGGGTGATGTGAAGGGATTTGGGGAGGTGAAAAATGAGACGGGCAGCTTGGTTCTGAATAGCCTGAAGACGGCGAAGTTCGTAGGCTGGAATGCCTTCGAAGAGGCTATTCTGTAGTCAAGACGGGACAGAATTAGAGCTGAAATGATAAGTTTGAGGGCGTCAGAAGAAAAAAAACGGGACACTTTCCGGATGATCCGGAGGGTGAGGAAACAGGAAGATACCACTGTACTAATCTGGGCGTGCATGGAGAGGTCCCGACTGACTTTAATGCCTAAGGTTTTAGCAGAGGCCACTGGCGTGGGCGGGGGGCCGAAGGTATAAGGCCAAAAGGCAGCCGACCAGGGAGAAATGGTGTGGCCAGTCAGGACCAACTCCGTCTTGTCCAGATTTAGTTTGAGTTGGTTGGAGTTCATCCACTCGGAGATAAAGGTTAGGGTGGAATGAAATTTAGGTAAGGAATCAAAGGGGGAGGAAAGATCGAATACCAGCTGGAGGTCGTCCGCATAGTTATATACGGAGACCCCCATTTCCAGAAGAGAAAGAACGAGAGGGTGAATGTAAAGATTGAAAAGAACGGGGGACAGGGAAGAACCCTGGGGGACTCCACAGGGAACCAGGCGGGAGGAGGCAGAGAAACCAGAGAGCTGGACCGCCTGAGTTCGTTCGGTGAGAAAAGAGGTGAGCCAAGAGAGGGCAGTGCTTCGAATGCCCGCTGCGCGGACACGGTCAAGTAGAATGGAATGGTCGACCGTGTTGAACGCAGCGGACAAATCGAGGAGTACCAAGGCTTGGGGCAGATTAAGGTCAGCCTTGCTCTTGAGCTCATCTAGAACGGACAAGACCACTGATTTAGTGGAGTGGACAGGGCGGAATCCCACTTGGTGTGAGGCCAGAAGATGGTTTCCCTCGATGAAGGTAGAGAGACACATCGTGATATGGCTCTCTAGGCTCTTCCCAAGGTATGGGAGGAGGGAGATGGGTCTGAAGTTGGATGGGAGAGATGGGTCCAGACCAGGTTTTTTCAAAATAGGAAAAACTATAGCTGACTTGAAGAATGTTGGTACTAGACCAGATGAAATGGAGGCATTAAGGAGAGAAAGGGGGGGAGCAGGACAGTGGGTAAGAAGTTCTCTCAGAATACGAGCTGGAACACAGTCAGTCGGAGAGCCCGACTTGACTTTCTGAAGGAGTTCAAAAAAGGCATGCTGAGAAATGTGGGGAAATTGATAAAGAAAAGCGGAGGGTGAGGGAAGAGCAATGGAAAAGAACGGCGTTGTGACTGGAGGAATATTAGATTTGATTTTTTTTATTTTCTCTAGAAAAAAATTGTTAAGGGAAATGCAAAGATCTTGAGAAGGATTAAGATTAGGGTTGGCCCTATCCGGGGAAACTAGATTATGAATAGTGGAAAATATCTCCTGAGGCTTGTTGGCTGCAGAGGTGATTATTTCTGAAAAATAGGTCGTTTTGGCAGAGAGAATGGCCTTTTTGTAGTTGATTAATAGAGTCTTATATTTAGCGCGCAGCAGAGGGCAATAATTGCGCCTCCAATGGCGTTCAGAGCGTTGAAGGTCTAATTTGAGGTTTTTGAGTTCATCCGTGAACCTTTTTTGGGCGTCATGGGGGCGGCAGGCCATAACTTTCTTTAGAAGAGTGACCAAATCACAAGAGGAGGATAACCAATGGTTCAGAGCACCTACTTGAGAATCAAGACAGAGATTGGCAAAATCAGGAGGGGAAAGAGCGAGGGAGGCCCCAAGGGAACTAAGATCAACTCGATTCCAGTTGCGGGCCGAGATGTTCCTGGGTATGAAGGGTCTCTCTGGAGGTTCAAGCTGGATGGAGAAGGAGATCAGAGAGTGGTCGGACCATATGCAGGGGAGAACAGTAGGGCAAGATATGGGGCATCTGGCCGACCAGATCTGGTCCAGTATGTGGCCCTGGGCATGAGTGGGGGAGTGAACGTGGGAGAGGAAATTGAGACACTGAAGAGTGGCTGAGAAGTCTTTGGAGAACTGGTCTTCCTTTGGATCACCTGGCCAGTAATTAAAATCACCAAGGAGGATCACGGATGAGTTGTTAACCACGAGCGTAGCCAGGATTTCCTGAAGAGTAGATACGAAGGAAGGCATGTTCTGTGGGGGCCGATACATAAGGATTATTGTGAGGGGAGCCGGAAGGTTAGTAGAACGAGAGACTTAGAAATCAACACCGGGATTGGGAGGGTGGGGGAGAAGCGAGAATTGAAGGGTGGAACGAATTATCATCGCCACCCCCCCTCCTGATTTACCTGCTGGGCGATCCGCCCGAAGAGCATAGTAGGAATCAGGTAGGGTGGATAGTAGGTCAGGAAGAGAGTCAGCAGAGAACTAAGTTTCTGTTAAAAACAGAAAGTCGGGAGACTCGGTGTCCAGTAAATTAAAAAGTTTGAGCTGATGCTTACCGGCCAATCTGGTGTTTAGCAAGTACGCAGAGGCCATAAGAGGCGGCAGGGCAGGGGAGAGGGCAGGAGAGGAGAAGGTAGTAGGCCGGGAGATAAGCGGCATAGGACTGGGTAAAGTAGGTGAGAGGACAGAAATACCCAGGGAAATGATTCGCTGAAGGAGGGGGGGCAATGGGCTGCAAATTGTTATATGACAGTAACTGGGCTGAGGTATAGATTATAGCAGGGGCAGGGTGCATGGCCCCTGATCCCGGGGGATCACGGACGGAGCGCAGACGGGCTTGCCTTTGGCGCGCCTTCGGTGCGCTGACGGCGCGCCCTCTGCGATTCTGTGGAAAGCACATCGTAATATGGGAGGAGAATGGGGGCGCGGCCTACGCTCCGGTGATGACGGGGATCCTCCTGCGACCCGCTGCAGCGCCTTTACTCGGCTGCGCGGGGAGAAGGGTCAGGGGATGTCGGTGCCTCAAGAGGAGGTGAGAGAAAGTGCCACAGAATGTATTTAAAAATCACACAATAACACAATATTCAGTTTTAAAAAGTAAGCATTCGTGGCTCCCGGCTTCCGCCTCAGGAGTTTGTTGCATCAGCCTACAGCGCGAGGCTTATGTAGGGGATGGGGCGTGGCCTAAGAGAAGTGGGCGTGGCCTAAGCTCCGGTGATGACGGGGATCCTCCTGCAACCCGCTGCAGCGCCTTTACTCGGCTGCGCGGGGAGAAAGGTCAGGGGATGTCGGTGCCTCAAGAGGAGGTGAGAGAAAGTGCCACAGAATGTATTTAAAAATCACACAATAACACAATATTCAGTTTTAAAAAGTAAGCATTCGTGGCTCCCGGCTTCCGCCTCAGGAGTTTGTTGTATCAGCCTACAGCGCGAGTCAGTGAGCGCGCGGCTTATGTAGGGGATGGGGGCGTGGCCTAAGAGAAGTGGGCGTGGCCTACACTCCGGTGATGACGGGGATCCTCCTGCGACCCGCTGCAGCGCCTTTACTCGGCTGCGCGGAGAGAAGGGTCAGGGGATGTTGGTGCCTCAAGAGGAGGTGAGAGAAAGTGCCACAGAATGTATTTAAAAATCACACAATAGCACAATATTCAGTTTTAAAAAGTAAGGAGTTTGTTGCATCAGCCTCCATGACTGGCATTGGTTCCTCTACAAACTCCACAGAGGCGGATTGGCTCCTACGTCGAATTACTGGGCTGTGATCATCCAGGAGGTGACATCCTTCATATTGTGTGGTTTTATCCCTCACTAGGGGACTTTTTGAAAGATGTTTAGGATATACTGATGGAGATCCGGGCCTACCCTGTGTATCCATTTATTTATTTATTTATTTATTTAAAACTTATAATGCGCAACAGCTACCCGCAGTGGGTTTCCCGGCGCAAGGGATAGACTACAGAAGAAAGGGTGGACATCACAACAGTATTATTAACAGCTAGAGCAGCAGAAAATCTATTGAAAAAGTAAGGTTTTCAGTTTTTTACGGAAGCAAAACATATTTGTCTCAGATTTCAAAGCAGTAGGTAATGCATTCCAAGACTTAGGGCCAAGATGGGAGAAAGATCTTCCCCCCATCTTCACAAGTTTAAATCTTGGAATAATAAAGTCACAATTAGCCGAAGATCTTAATGTACGAGTGGGCTTGTAAGATTGAACAAGACTCTGCAGGTACAGCGGGGCTAATCCCTGCTTGATTTTAAAGAGGTGACACAGGGCTTTAAATTTAATGTGGCTCGAGACCTTGAGCCAATGTAAATCGCAAAGAGCCTGCGTAGCCGAGGATCTCCTCGGGATGTTACATAAAAGTCGGGCAGATGAATTTTGCACAACCTGCAGTTTCTTTATGGTCGCAGCATTGGCACCAAGGTAGAGGACGTTACCATAGTCCAGGCGAGATGTTACTAACGCCTGGACGACAGTTCTCCTGGTGGCGTATGGCAACATCCAAAGAATTTTTTGGAGCCATCTTAAGGTGGTAAAGCAGATGGCAGCCACCTTGGTAGTCTGTTGCCTCATAGAGAGCTTGTCATCTATGAAGAATCCCAAGTTGCGAACCACAGAGACCGGTTGAGGAAGGGGGCCCATGGCACAAGGCCAATGTTGCGGGCCCCAAAGATCTTTATGTTTCCCCAGGATAACAATCTCGGTCTTGTCACCGTTTAGCTTGAGGAGATGCCTCTGCATCCACTTAGCCACTCGTGACAATCCAATTTTCAGACTGGACACATTGTCGCCTTCTGTGCTGGAGGGAGAAAAAACAATTTGAGTGTCATCTGCGTATAAAAAAATGGTCAGCCCAGCGTCCGCCACGATGGAAGCTAGGGGTTTGATGTAAATATTAAATAATAATAAGCCTTGCTAGACTTAATTTGTTACGCAATTCAGGACTGGATATTATCTCAACTCATGAGAAGAGGTGGCTGTCTTCCTCTCTAACAGCGGCTAAATTGTGCATCCTCAGAAAGTTGAAATCGAGAACTCTGCTTCCAAACTATGATCACTTTTGCCCACTTTCAGAAGATGATTTATAAGTTGAACGATCTGTTACATGAGTACAAATGTGTCTGGGTACCCTTCCTTTACCACTTGACTCAGTGGCTTCTAGATGACACTGACAACCTTCTCTGTGAGTTGGTGGATTATATTCTTATATTCCATGTTTCTGGGATATGGCTCAAACTACTGAAGCAGGGTGTGAGACTTATGACTGGGAGGTGGGACTAGGCATCTTGGCTTACAATAAAGGGCAATGGCCTAATGTGAGTACTTCTGCATGTTTTATGTGATCTATCACTGTCAACTCTCGGTTTGTTAAAGGATCGTTACATGAATGTCTATGTATCATTCATTTTAAAAAGAAAAACAAATTAACATATATCACAAGAGATAGCAGCAGAGACACCCACAACTGAAAATATGAACCCAGGCTGCTGCACCACCTGCCTGGCACGACACCAGTTTTTAAGGACTGCATTGCTGCAGCATGGTAGCCTCCCTCACACAACTGCCCAGCTGTACTTTATAACACAGCGGCATGAACATATCCCTGCCCTAAGGGAATGTAAAGGTTAGTGATAGGGTGAGCAGTAACAAAGGAGGCACAGGTTTGATAGGAGGACCTAGTGTGGATTCTACAGCCTAGGAAGATCATCAGGGCCCCCCCACTTAGCATAGTATCCACAGGAGACTCATTGGTGCAGACAACCCTGAACCAGGGTAAGAGAAACCCCATTTGTGCCCCTCCATGGACAGGGGTACACTGATCACAATGAGTAACCTGCGGCCTTCGACATCCCCACCGATAAGAGAGCCTGCAAACTAATAATCTTGAGCATCTAGATAACCTGCCATCTCACTGCTTTCAAGGGAGAGCAGATTGGCACCCAAAACAAGCAACAACCCGTTAACTCAATGCAACCCTCCCAGGGACTGATTGCTTGGGGGACATACACACTGCAGCAATCTCCCGTAGCTGGCATCTTTGCAAGGCATCGCCACTTACTCAAACTTTTTGGGAGATTCTTACATGGGAGCTCACAGGAAATGTAACTCAAGGGCCTAACAGCAACACCCTAGACACTTATACTGTGGCCAGGTGGGACCCTAATGGAAGACATCCCTACCTCATCACTGTGACTACATAGACTTTGACGAGGCATCTGCCCTGCCATACACACCCCCACCTATCGATGGACTTATCCGGATCGTCCCCCACAACATACAGCCATCATGGGGAACGGCAAACAACACAATGAAAGCTTGGTGAACGATATATGGAATTGCCAGGGATAAGAGGCATTCAAATAGAAACACCCACCATAAGCAACTATCCAAGTCAGACAAGAATATGGGGACCACTCTTTCACAGAAAAAGGCTTTGAAATTGGCCTCCTATGCTTAGAAGTTAAGTCATGTTTATAGGCACTGAACAAGTAAGAAACAGAGGTATTCCAATTTGTGGATGACTTGGAATGTACTATGGACTGAAGAGCAGATGAATAAGAAATACTTTGGTAAAAAGTACAACAGCTGGAAAACACCACATGGACAAGCAAATAAAACAGGAAGACCTCAACAATCACAACAGACTTAACTACATGCATATATGGGAGATTCCAAATGGAGCAACGGGTCCAGATATCCTAAACTTCACCAAAGATCTCCTTCAGGCCATCTGAGGTAACGCATATCTACCGGCCCCCTGACTGCTCTGTGCCATTCTGTGTGTATTCAATAGCTTCACTAAGACACTTGCACACATGTACAACACTTTAACAAGAAATAAGACATCATGTGAGTGGCAAGAGGAAAGGTTGACTTGATATTCAGAGGGCATATAATCCATCTCTTACAGGAACACGCAGCATCCACTCTCTGACGCTGCAGGGAATTTTGCCTCGTACCAGTTTTTCTCAATGAATGCAATAAAAATACCCATGGCGCATTCTTTTAGCCTCATTTGTATATGTGGTTAGGAAAATGCCAAGTCCTCTGCACCTTCACAGAAGCATGGTCAACATTAAATATCCCTAAAGAAAAAACAATCATCCTTCAAGCTTAGACGCAACCCCAAATGCGGTTGCGTCTATGCCTGGAATGGAAGACAGCATGCAACGCTAAAAGACAGAGCCGGCCAAAAGACTGATCCATAGTCAGAAGCAAGGGCAGATGGTATCTGGAATCTGCATAGGATGAAACATGAAAATTCGGTGCCAACCACCAGCACAACTCTCAATAACATCTATTGGGGATTAGAACCCTCAACTTCACCATCCATGGATTTACATACCAACCTCCAAAGAGGCTAGAACAGGAGATCTGAGAGATGGGAAAGTACCTTACAATACCCTCTGGAACCTCAGTTCTTCACACCTCCTTCAAGCAAAATGTAGATACCAAAGACTAACCACCCCCCGTAAGACTGTTCCACCTTTGCCAGCCACACAACGAGGGTCATGCCTCTAGTAGGGAACAATCCTCACACCCAAGTAATTGATTGAATATTGGACCTGCCCAGTAGGCTTGCTCTGTTATCCTCCTGACAACAGGTGTCTACCCTGCCTTGTGGCAGCATTCATTTAGGCAGACAGTGACAGTCCACATAACCCACAAATGCACGACCCACATCACTGAAAATACACATGTACGCCTTCTGTTATGATCCCATCCCACTCAACTTCTCTCCCTTAACTTCAGGGGCCTCAACTTGCCCAACAAATGGCCCCAAATGTAGCATTATCTTATCTAACAAGACGCTGAGATTATATTCCTGCAAGAGAAGCACCTCCTCAGAGAGGATTAATGACATATGCGCCACATATGCTATTTGAATCAATATTGGGCTTCGCTCCATCAAAACCAGCAGGTGTAGCAATTTAATACAAATGCACTGTAAGGATTCACAAGGTGCACACCTTTTTCTCTTGTATTTGATTTATTCCACTGTTTTTTTTCTTTTGGTCGCGTGCTTCCCCAGGAAACGCGGACAGCCCAAAACCGCTATGCTAAATTATACCACACTGGAAAGGGAGTGGATTCCACCCCGTGTTGGGTGCACAGCTTAAATGTCCATTGCATCACAAAAAATGCCATCATATGTTTTCTTTCTTTTATCCAAATCCATTTTATTTGTCATTGTGAATCAAAGTTTCATCATTCCTTAATCGTTTTTTCTTTTGCGCAAATCACAAGAGAGGACGCTTCCATCTTCACTCTATTCTTAATGAAGCAGACATGCTCATAAGCTTATTCTGCACCACGACAGTGTATGTAAGTTTTGTACACATCCATAAAAGTTTGCTTCACCCAATGCATTTCGGGCCATCAGTCTGGCCCTTCGTCAGGGGTTTATCTAAAATGCAAAATACAATGTGTAAGACTATGTTCTCGCCCATTATCACTCAATCACGGGTACACACAACAACCCTCCCGGCTCTCCCAAATCAACGTTTTTCCCGCTAAAACAAATAGCCAACTGCTACTATTTTACTAATGAGTATCCTAGCTCTCCTCCATGCCTTTCACCCTTTCACTCTTCGTGCCCCTCATATTACCAACCACCCTCAGCATTACGTAACTTCCACCTTTCTCACACTTTTCACCCCGTCTGTATCCCCTCCCAATCAATCCTGCCTCTTTTCTTTACTATGCTGTCTTGTCCTTCGCTCAGTAATGAGTCTTTCACACCACTAAGCTCTTCCCACGACCTTCATAGTTAAAACATTTCATACCTTTCAAAATTGTTCTCGTCTGTTTTCTCTGCTCTCTTGTCGAACCGATCTCAGTCTAGCGATTTACACCCTTTAGACAGAACTTCTTATACCACAGTTTGTGTCTGCCCCTTGTGTACACCTGTTTCCAATCAATCTCCTGACATCATTTCCCCTCCCCATTTGACCACTGCCTCCAAAGCCCACAATACACTCCGCAGTGAAACTGTTAATCCGATGTCAGACACTATGTTTCCTTACGAGTGGGGTTACGTAAGGAAACATAGTGTCTGACATCGGATTAACAGTTTCACTGCGGAGTGTATTGTGGGCTTTGGAGGCGGTGGTCAAATGGGGGAGGGGAAATGATGGAGTATAAGGAGTTCTGTCTAAAGGGTGTAAATCGCTAGGCTGAGATCGGTTCGACAAGAGAGCAGAGAAAACAGACGAGAACATTTTTGAAAGGTATGAAATGTTTTAACTATGAAGGTCGTGGGAAGAGCTTAGTGGTGTGAAAGACTCATTACTGAGCGAAGGACAAGACAGCATAGTAAAGAAAAGAGGCAGGATTGACTGGGAGGGGATACAGACGGGGTGAAAAGTGTGAGAAAGGTGGAAGTTACGTAATGCTGAGGGTGGTTGGTACGGATTTGGATAAAAGAAAGAAAAAATATGATGCCATTTTTTGTGATGCAATGGACATTTAAGCTGTGCACCCAACACGGGGTGGAATCCACTCCCTTTCCAGTGTGGTGCAATTTAATACAAGCCACACCTTGGACAGAACCCCTCTCATATCACCTAGACTTCCCCGCTATTTCAAACTAGTGCTCCCTAAAGGGTCAAGCTCCCTCACGCTATTGGATTTTATGCACCCCTAATACAGCACTAGACCCCTTTATGCAATTCACCTTATCCAACCAGCTTCATGATGCTAGTGGACATATTATAGTAGGGGGTGACATCATTTTAGCTTGGGACCTGAAACATGAAAGAAAAACCAATGTGTACCAAGGTACAGGAGCATAGTCATCACTCCTCAAAAAGGAACTAGAGGAACCAGGGCTACATGACTCTTGGTATCACTTACATCCATATGTCCACTCCTACTACCTCGTAAGGTAGGTTTTGATCACACAATCTTTACTAACCACTTCAGAGTCTGAAACAATGTTGAATATTTCAATATTTAATCATGCACACCTTGACCTCACATGAAACAATGCACACTCCTCCAAAAAAAGCTCCCTTTGCTGGTGCCTTAATCCTCAAAAACTAGGAGACCTTGCAAACAGACATTCCATAGACACTGCTATTTCAGACTACATTACTGACAACACAAAGCAGGTAACATCTAAAAATATTTTATGGGATGCCTCCAAGGTGTTTTCAAGGTGTACCATATCAGATCACAATCAAGTTGGAGAGAGCAAGGCAGGAACGATTGAAGGAACAAAGTCTCACTGCAGAGATAAAAACTCTAGAACACACCAATAAGCAAAATTCCATCAAAGCCACATAAAATAAATTGGCATATAGTGAGAGGCCAACTGAGAGTACACCTGGCCAACAGGACAGGAAGAGCTCTCTTGGAAATGGTAGCAATGATTCTATGATAAAGATGACAAATCATGCTTGCTATTTGCAAGCTAAATCAAGCCTCACAGAACCAAATTGCTTATGCGCTAATCCCACTACTTCGCAAACACACAGGTGAATGTACCTGAGGAGAACGACTTAAACAGGCCACATTCCGCACTTTCTTTCAAACCCTGTACAAAACTGGAGAGAAATCCCAGTGGACATACACTCATACTTACACGTAAGGGTGGGTAGTAAGCTTCGTTCTACCAGCAGAGTTTGCAGAGTTTTTGCCATTCCAAGCTCCGCATGGAACGTGGAGTTGGGCAAGAAACAATGGGGCATATTATCAAGGGGGTTTATCTCCGCTTTTTTGGCTTTAAAAGCCAAGAAAGCGGAGTTAAAATTATCTCCCTATTACCAAGCTGTCGCTAACACCAGTTAGTGACAGCTAATAGGAGATAGCGACCATCTTGGGCCCCGCTTTGCATGTCAGTGATATTTATCACTAATGACATGCAAAGTGGGCGTGCCAAGATGTTAGCGACTGGAAACAGTCCCTAACATCGCTATCTCCTATTACCAACTTTTGGAGATATTCGCGCTAAGCGCGAATATCTCCAAAAGCTAACACCTGCCCTGAGCAGTTCTTAGCCATGTTATCCAATGGGAGGTGGATAACATGGCTAAGAGCATTTGCTCGATAATGCATGAATATCGCTGACTTTTCAGCGATATTCATGCATTGCGGGCGTTTTTTTTTTTTTGCTAATAGCAAGGTTTATCTGCGATAAAAATCGCCGATGTGCGGCGATAATTTTTGTCTCTAAACAAGTTAGGGACAAAAATTATCGCTAGTTGTTGGTAATATGCCCCAATGTCTCGCCACATAGCGAAGTTTACCGGTGCCCAGTGCCCTGCCCTGCCGTTGGAAACCATTATACCAAAGACAGACTTAATTGCTTAGTCAATGCTTGTTTGTGCTATGTAAGTGAGTACCTGCGATTGCTCTTGTTTTAATCGCGAAGTTAATGCATTTTATTTCATATCCTTGCGTATTTAGAAGGAGGTTGGCCATTGATTAATTGAATAGTGAGCATAGAGCGCATTGGCATTTAATGAAGAGCACTGCCTTCTCACACTGTGTTTATCAGCTACAGGCACACTCGTGCTGCAGTATATGTTGCGACAAAAAAACAGATCAGATAAATATGCTGAAACGCAATTTAATAATTTGCCGTATGTCACTTCCTGAAAACTGCAGTTAAGCTTTTGAAGTCCAAACAGTGCAGTAAATGTCATTTGAATCCCAATTTTTTTGAAAACCACTAAACTATATAGAGAAAAAGGAGGTCTTATTCCTTTCACCCCTGGCCACTCTTCCTAGCAATGCTCAAGTAGCTCCAGCTTGAATGACGGTATGAGATTAGCATATGATATGACCTGCTCTGTAAGTCTTTCTTTCAAAGTACTCCAGTCCACACAAGTCGAGATTGCACCTGGCTTTACGGCAGCTGTTTAATTGGTTCTGTCTCTGCAGCTTCACTGATGCTGGTCGTGAAGGACAAGAAATCTGCAAGTGGAGATTGAGAACACGTCCCAGACAGAGTCTGCAGTATTACCACCCCACCTGTGTGGAGTTCTTGTGGCATGTAGGGCCTGGAGCCAGCCATGGGGGGCCCTGCCATGAGCCTGGCTCCCAAGGAGTTGTTCAGGTTGCTGGTGCTGCTCTCTGAGAAGGTTTGAAGTGGAAGCTTTGAGGCCCTGCCTGCTTCCTTCTAATATTCTGAAGGTCGAACACTTCCAAGCCCGATCCTGTCCTGCTACTACAGCATCAGATGTGCTCCCGCCTGGCGTTAAGCCTTATTGCACTTTACCTATTCTGAGTGATGTACTGTCAAACCCTTTTCTGCTATTTGCACACTTATTGAACCCTAACCACACTGAGGACCAGTGGAACATGAGCAACCACTGTCAGGTGAGGAAAGAGGGAGCTCGATATGAGGAGGGTTGAGGGCCCAGGTGTGCAGAAAACTAATAGAGGGGATGCGCCATTCCCCAATAAATGACCCTGCAAGATAACAAACAATGATTCCAGTTGCGGCACGCTAGATCAGGATTCAGGGGGTTATGGCACATGTGGGTAGAGGTATGTGGCTTGTGTTAGTTAACACAGCTGCATTCAAGTTGCAGAGTTAAGCAGAGTTAAAAAATCCCCAAGGAGGAAGACTTAGATCAGGGGCAGGCATATTGAATATACCATTGTTGATTTAATGGCCTCTGGATTACTGTGCTGCCAAGGTGCAGCATGCATGAAGTTCCAAGTGCTGGGTGAGGTCACAAAATATTCAATGAGAGCACCCTCTGGTCATCATATACTAAAACAAAACACTTACCCAGAAGGTGACACTAAAACCTACCCTCTATCAGGCATTCACAGTGAAGCCATACAAGTATAATAGTTGTACTCTGCCTGCATGGAATCATGCAGAGTTTTCAGTTCAGAATTCCGCTGAGGGAAACTTTGCGAGCTCCGCCTAGGCCTACTTACAAGGCTATAACTGGTCACCTGTTGATCCCCGGCATGTAGAGGCCCTACTGGCTCCAATCAATATCACTGAACAATACCAATCACTTAAATCACTTCCAAGTGGGAAATCACCAGGCCCAGATGGCCTTACTCCTGAATTTTCTAAAATCTTCCTACCATTTTTTCAAGACCACTTGCTCTCATTGTTCAGTTCTTTCTCCAAGACCAGTAGCCTCACTCCCACCATGTGCAAGGTGGCGATAATGTTTCTCCCCAAACTGTGGAAACTTCCTGCACTCTGCACTTCTTATCGCTCAATAGTCCTTTTAAATAGAGATCCAAATTTATATACGAAAATACTAGTGATGAAACTAGAGACTTTCATGCCCAGACTGATAGACCATGATCAAGTCAGATTCATTCACAATCAGCAGGGAGCAGATAATATTTGACATCCTGCACACCTCGTAGAAGAAATACACAGAAGAGATATAGCAGCCCTGCTGGTTTCCTTAGTCGTAGAGAAGTCATTTGACAGGGTTTGCTAGACCATCTTGCATGGAGTCTTAGCAAAAATACAACTAGGCTGCACTCCCACAGGCATGTTTGGACCAATGGGTGTTGTATTTTCCCAGTCCAATTAGCCAGGGTTGCCCTCTTTCCCCGCTCAAATTCACTTAGTAGTGGAAACTCCAATGCTATTAAAACTAGACAAGGTTGAGAGATCAAGGGAATTACATTTGGGGGCCAGGAACATAAAATGGCACCAGTTATCCGAACTGCCCACCCTGGCCCATGCACTAGATTGGTTCAAATGAGTTTCAGGCTTTAAAACAAATAAGTCACACATACTCTACCTCTCGATAACGGCCCAAGATATAAAGCCTTTACTCACTCAAACTCCCTTTCAATGGGCAACAATATTCATTCACTCTCTGGGCCTTCCCATCACCATGCACTTAGAGGACAGATCCAAGATTAAATGGAGGACTGGCAGGAAAAAAATGTTAAAAGACCTACGGAGGTGGCAACCACTTTACAACTCATGGCTAGGGCACAACAATGTTATTATACATCTCCCAGTGCCTTCTAATGCCAAACCGTACAACAAATATCACACAACTTTAATATAACATTCGCACCTTCATATGGAACGGGAAACAACCCTGCATTTTGAGCACACTTCTGGGGCTCCTTAGGGACTGAGGGGGTTGGCGTTTTCTAATCTCCTAGACTACTACTACATGGTTTACTTGCATTACCTATTGGAATTTGTGGTGTGAGAAAGCAAAAAAACACTGGTTTCTCATGGATCGCACAGTGGCTTGCCACCCATTATTAGTCCTCGCTTGGCTCCTGAAACAACATTGACAAAAAAGTGCCTACATAGCAACATACACCAAAACTATGCTTGACATATGGGACAGTTAGCTATTAGGAGATGCCTCATAACACTACCATCCCTGATAACACAGTAGAAGCTTGAAGGACCTATTTCTCAGGGACTCCGTCAACTCATTTGTTTTTAAATGACATCAGAGTATAGGAATCATTTAGGTCATTTGTATTCTTGGTAAGCTGTGCTGATGCACTTATGTCATATTAGAATCTTTACATGTTAATGTGGAACTTGTTATTACATGAGATGTGTTGCAGTTGAAGCTTTAATATGTATCCTGATGGATGGGATCTTCTAGTGGGAATAAATCTACTTCAACAGCCTTCCTGTGTCCAGTCTCTTACTGCAGGAATACTTCACTGGCGTAGTCCACGTAGTTGACAGAATACTAAAAGGAAGATCTCAACACAAAGGATTTGGTGAGAGGCAATTTATGCATTTTGAGGATTCTCTCACTTTGGAAAAATCTGGACTGTATAGATATATAATATATAACTTGTGGAGATCATATCATAATTACTGGACTTAAAGTGCTAAAACATTTCGTAAATGTAATTCCACACCGTACTTTGGGTTTGGGAGCTTCGCTGCATGCTCACCCCTTTGTCAGTCAGTCTGTCAGTAAGTTCAACTTTATTCGGATACAATAGTAACCATAAAAGCACAAGATAAAAAAAGCATCATAATAATTAAAAAGATACAATGCCATGTACATATGTCCAAAATAATGAGTGCAAAATATTTAAATACATCATAATGATTGAAAGGTGAAATTCCATGTACATATATCCTAAGTGGCTAGTGCAAGGGCATTCATCATATCGATAGGTACAACGAATTAATCAAAACAGATAACAGGTTGCGTAAATATCATGAAACCATCATAGATATGTTATGATCATTGTCTTTGTTTTCCTGATGTTTATTGTTAGCAAATTTTTTTTTGTATAACCGGTCAAGTCGTGCTATAGGCGGTGAAGGCCAATTTTGTCTGGCTCAGCAGTACCACGTCGTCCGCATACAATAGATGCGTTACGCGGAGGATAGCTAACCGAGGAGAATGTGCATTGACCTTGTCCAAGCTTTCTGCTAGATCACCCATAAATAGATTAAATAAGTGTGGGGCCAAAACACAGCCTTGATTTAGACCTTCGGCAGTGCTGATCTTCCGGGTCAAGCGATGCCCATCATCGATATTTACCTGCATCCAGGTGTCAGTGTACTGGGTAACTCCCCACAAAAATCTATTGACCCTCTGTGGCCACCAGCATTAGGCCCAGCACCCCCAGCCAGGGATTCCATCAAGAGCCTGTGAATTTGGTTGGATAACGCATTTACCTTCGGCCACCAGGCAA
Source organism: Lissotriton vulgaris (assembly GCF_964263255.1). Lineage (NCBI taxonomy): Eukaryota > Metazoa > Chordata > Amphibia > Caudata > Salamandridae > Lissotriton > Lissotriton vulgaris. The sequence continues at coordinate 12,958 of NW_028241917.1, read as the reverse complement.
CCAAATTATCTGCCACCTGCATGGGCATCATTAGACTCATCCGAAAGATCCTACCGCTCCTCCCTTTCAAGGCCAGACAGATCATGGTCTAGGGTCTAATCCTCTCCCGGCTGGACTTCGGAAATGCCCTATACCTGGGAGCCCCCGAATCAACCCTGAAAAAACTGCAGGTGATCCAAAACTGCGCTGCTCGTACTCTCCTGTGCATTCCCCGCCCCCAATCAGTGAAATCTGAACTAAAAGCCCTTCACTGGCTGCCAGTAAAGGATAGAGTCAACTTCAAAAGCATGTGTATCGCCCACCGTGCTTACTGGAGGAAAGGAGCAATCCTGAACCACACCCTGATCACTCCCTACCACCCCAATAGGCAGTTGAGGTCAACCCATGCCTTTCAAGTCATCAAACCCAGGTTCAAAAGAGAAAGGAGTGGAGGAAGAATGTTCTCTACAAACGCGGCAAGGCTCTGGAACTCCCTCCCACTCTCTATCCGCTCAGAGCCTAACATCCTGCACTTCCGAAAAAAACTAAAAACTTTTCTCTTCAGCAGATAAATCTGACCCGCTCCACCCACCTGTATTCTGCTAAGCGCTAGGACGCCTGCGGGTAGCTATTGCGCTATATAAAAACCTATTCCAATCCAATCCAATCCAATGATGGGCAAGAGAATTGAGACCGGTAGGCCTTGGTGTTTTAGTTTTGCCCATAGCATTTGCCTGTTGACACCGTCAAACGCCGCCTTAAAGCCCACAAAACAGGAGTAAAGCTCCTGGCGGTTCTGTAGACTTTTCTCTGCGATCAGGCATAGGGCCATAATATTCGTCATTGTTCCCATGCCACGGCGAAACTCAGACTGATTCAGTGGTATTTTGTTGTTCGCTTCTGACCATTGAGCCAGGTCTGCCAATATCATTGACGCATAGTATTTTGCTTTGGCGTCAATAATGACAATCAGACGGTAGTTACTTGGATCTTTACGGTCTCCGCCTTTGTAAATTGGAGTTATGATCGCCCCCCTCCAGCTCTCTGGGATACCACCTGTGTTGATTACTGTTCGAAACAGTAAATTGAATTTGCTGGCCCAGTACTGTGGGTCCTCCTTGTAGATGGCTTGCGGAACGCCGTTTTGACCAGGGGCGCTGTCTTGCCTACTTTTCTTAATTATTTTTAGTATGCTTTGTTCGTCATCTTGCCTGGGGCTTGTTACCCTGCTTTCGCTGACTTTTAGCCGTATCCCTTGGTGGACGGGCGATATCTTCCCACTCTGATTTATCTGTTACTTTGCTTGCCAAAGTTATAGTTGTCTTCAAATTGTTTTTAGAAAATAAGTCCATAATGTGTTGGGTCCATTCTGATTCGGTTATACAGGTCATACTTATTGGTTGAGATGTCCGATTTACGGAGTTAACTTGTAACCAGAAGGCTCTTGAATCTGCTCTCCTTATATTATGCAGTAGTTTAGACCAGAATTCATTTACAAGATTTTGCTTTTCAGTCCATATTAATTTCTTGTATTGTTTCCTGGCCTTACGTACTGCTACCCAGATGCTGGGATTTTGGGTTTGACCATGTGCTGGATGCGTTAGTTTTTTCAAGTGCCTCCTTAACCCCTTCGCTGCTCATTATGAGCTCAGCTCGTCATGAGGCACACTGGAGCTGTGCTTATGACGAGCTGAGCTCATCATGAAGAATGGGAATCTAGGATCTCCAGCACAGGAGGGGAAAAGTCATAGCAGCCAAGGTGTTAATGCTTGTGCTGATCTATCAAATCTGAGAGGAGTTCTTATTTTGTTATTTGAACTGGTCCTCGGGAGTTGTTTCATGTAGTCACTCCAAATTTCTGGGCTCAGAGCGTTCTCTATAAGGAGCGCTTGTAGTAAGTTCTTAGTATGAAATGAAATGAAATGAAAGTGGGTTTTGTAAAGCGCATTACTACCCGAAGGCCTCGTAGCGCTGTAAATGCATATCTCTGAGGGTCTACTGAGTTATTTAGAAAAAAGGAAGGTTTTAAGAGTTTTGCGGAATTTTAAAGATTGGACTCGTTACGGAGCGTGGAAGGTAAAGAGTTCCAAATCATGGCCGCATTCAGGGAGAAGGAGCGTCCACCCCACCTGGCCCATTTGATCTTGCGTGTTGTTGCCAGAAAGGCTGTGCTGGAACGCAGGGATCTTTGGGGATGGTACGGGGTGGCAAAGGACCATCTCATTGCGGGGGGCGTTTTTCCACATGCCTTATGCATTATGCACATAGCCTTGAATTTTACTCTGGCTTGGATGGGCAGCCAGTGTAAATTTCTCAGGGCAGCAGTGCCCGAGTGACTACGGGACAGGCCTAGCAATAGACGTGCTGCTGCGTTTTGAGTGACTTGCAGCTTTTTAAGTGTGCTGGTCGGTGCACCCAGATATAAAGCATTCCCATAATCGAGACGGGACAGGATGATGGCCTGGACCATTATCCTGCGGGACTGGAAAGGGAGAAGTGGTAGAATTTTCCCCAACATACGCATCAGCCCGAAGCAGGTGGCGGAGAATATTGTGGCTTGCTGGTTAAAGCTAAGAGTATTATCCAGCCACATGCCCAAGCTTTTGATTTGCTTTTTTGGTTCGGGGGGGGGCCCATACAGGGTGGCCATTGTAGAGTTGGTCTAGGGCCGGCTGTATTCCCCAGGAACCTCAGTTCAGTTTTGTCCCCGTTAAGTTTGAAATGGGAAGATCCCATCCATGTGACTGCTACTAGGCAACTGTTCAAGTTAGACGGGGTGTGTCCTCACTGATTCAGGGCCACCACAAGCTGTGTGTCATCAGCGTAGGTCACGATTTCAAAACCAAAAGGGTGAACGACCTCCGCTAATGGTTGCATATAAATGTCAAAAAGTGTGGGGCTCAGGGAGGAGCCCTGAGGCACACCTTGATTGAGAGGCCAAGTTTTGGAATGAATGTCACCCTCCACCACCTGGAAAGTTCGGTTTTCCAAAAAAGACTGTAGCCATGAGAAGGCGCTTCCCGTCACTCCGAGCTGTTTTAATCGGGAGATAAGGATGTTACTGTTCACGGTATCAAAGGCGGCACTCAGGTCCAACAGCATGTTTGCTGTGGTGCCGCCTTGATCCATGTGCTTGCGGGCTAGTTCTGTGACAGTCAATAGTGCCGCCTCTGTCCCCAATTTAGGGCGAAAGCCAGCTTGAGAATCATGGAGCAGATGGTTGGCTTCCAGATAAAGCATGAGGCTGGTGTTAATATGTTTCTCAAGTAGCTTACCTACCCAAGGAAGGAGTGAGATGGGGCGGTAGTTAGTCATTTTTTCAGGGTCAAGGTTGGTTTTTTTTAACAGAGCCCTAACTTGTGCACATTTCCAGATTTCTGGTACTCTCCCTGTGGTGATTGACATATTTACGATATTTAAAATTACTGGTCTAATGGTATCCACGACTTTCAGGAGATAGCGTGGGGGAGCAGGATCTGAAAGGGAGCCTGTAACTTTCAACATGAGAGTATTAAGCGCGTCTTCTTCAAGTAGTGGGAATTCAGCTAGTTGGCAAACCGTGGTTGGAGGAAGGGTGTCTGTTCCCACTGGGTGTTGACAAACCAGGTCAAATGATGAGGAGATGGCTTGGATTTTTTGATAAAAGTACTCTGCCTGATTGTCACAGCGAGTCTGGGCTTCACGGGGGTCCTGCAAAATTGTCGGGGTGCTGATCAAGGATTTCGCTATCCGGAATAGTTCCCTCGGGTAATTAGCGGACGTTGTAATTTTTCCATCCTAAAATAAAGCTTGTGCCAGTGTAATTTCAGCTTTGTATTTTTTAATTTCCTCTCGATGGCTGCTTCTGTCTTGTTCCTTGAGAGTGCGTCTCCAGGTTCTCTCAAGCTTCCGGCAGTTTTTTTTAACTCTTTTAGCTCTGGGGTGAACCAAGGTGATTTTTTGGACTTGGTTTTCACTTTAAGGGGTTGCTGGGGCACGATTGTGTCTAAGGTGGTCTGTAGCCAATTGGCGTAATAGGTATAGAGTGTATCTACATCAACCCCGGTCTGCCGAGGAACAGTGGAGAGGAAATCTACCCACTGGTCTGTGGATAGTTTCGCCCAGTCCCTCCCTCTGAACGTGGCTCGAGGGGGCGCAGAGAGGGGGCTAGGGATATGCCAGAAGAGTGGGACCAAAAAATGATCGGTCCATGGGAGGGGAACTGGGTTCCCAGTCTTAAGCCTCTGATCATTACTTGGGACTGCGTCTAGCAGGTGACCTTTATTGTGTGTAGGTTCAAAACCCTTCTAAACAATTTGTAGGGCTGCAAGACTGTTTAGAAAGTTGGTAGCTAGAGGATCCATAGGATCGTCTAAGTGAATATTCAAATCACCTAGAACCGTAAAATGAGGCAGAGAGACGGCTGATTCAGCGACTTTGGATGGAAGAAGGTTCATGAAATCTCCCATTTTATCAGAGTGGGCAGATCCTCCATAGGTTGAGCAGGGGGCCTGGCCCCTGGGCGCTGCAGGACGCGGACAGGTGCAGAAGGGCTTGCCTTTGGTGCGCCACCGGCGCGCCCGCTGCGCCCACTGCGCCCGCCCGCTGCGCGGACGGGAGGGTCTGTTGTTTATATCCATGGTTGGGTAGGTGGGAGGAGCATTGTTAGTTATTTGAGGGAGAGACTTGAGGGAGAGATTCGCTCGTCCACTTAAGCCGCTTCAGGTTAATGGTTGTGGTGTTGCCTGTTAACATGGGCGCTGATGCGTGTTTAATTATGTCCATTCTAATCTCAAGGTGTTGCATCGAGTGGTCGCTGTCCAAAGAACAAATTATGTGGAATTCTTCTACTTGGCTTAGCAGGGGTAATGTGACTAACGTATAGTCTAAGATGGAGCTTGCGTTGTGACCTGTGTAGGTCATGGAGGGAGGGTTGTCTTGGTTAAGTCTTCCATTTAGTACCCTTAGGCCAAGATTTTCAAGGTCCCACATAAATTATTTGCCCTTCTTATCGTTCTTCCTGACCTGAGGAATCGCCTGCGGCAAGACATTCCAAATTTAGTTTGCTGCGTTGATGTTGACTTCATCTTCTGGTTCTTGTAGCAGATTAGAGTTAAAATCACCAGTGAGAATTATCTCCCAGTTAGGATATTCCAAACGCATATTTGAGTCCACTATCATAATGCGTTGAAAGAGTGCTTTTTTGAGAGTTTTTTGTTGGATTCGCATATGTATTTATTAAAATTAAAGTTCTGGTTATGACCTTTATTGTGCTTTCCAATTTTAGAATTTGCATGTCCGCCGTTGTTGCAGCCAGCTGTGTAACTTTGATCTTTAAGGCTGTAGAAATATAGACGGATAGGCCCCCACTTGCTCGCCAGAAGCGCTGTAGGCGGGTCGCACTTACATGATAACATTAACGGCCTGGTATATCAATTGGTTCGGTTAGCCACGTTACCTGTAGGGCTATTATTGCGTATGGGTCCAAGGTGGCAGCTTTACCGTTTTTATTTACAATATCTTTTGCGCCCGCAATATTCCAAGAGAGTATTTTTATGACATGTCTTTCAATGTTAGTTGACTTACGGGAGGTTCAGTTAGGGGATGACGATTGCGGCTATAGGTGCTCATACTCAGCTGCTTCGGCTCCCCTCGCACCTTGAAGGACCGAGCGCGTTGGCCGATTCATCCAAACTTGATTTGTACTCTTGTTGTTCCTTCCTAGGATTGGGGACGGGTAAGCTGCCTTAGCCACGTCCTTCAAAAGGATACCCCATTCCTTAAATTTGGCCATCTCAGAGAGAATGTGGGTCACTATTCCTGCCTCCCTCAATGTAGTAAGTGTGCATTCTTTTTTTTCCCCATCGTTCGCTGTTGTAAATTCAACCGACAGAAGATCTGCTGAAGTAAGGTGGCCAAGGCTTGAGATTGCTGATGTTAAACGAAGTATATTCCATTGATTTAGGTGATCTTGCGAGCCTTGTAGCTCATATTCGGGGATAAAGAGAAGTCTCCCTGAGTTGATGGTGTCCTCTTTTGCCATTTGTGAGTTGACAATTTGACGTTGATTTGTTTGCTTGCGACTTTCACTGTCTATTTTGTTAACGGTGTGATAGATTTCGAGTGGATAATATGCACCGTTCTGGAGTTGTTTTTGTGGCATAGTTAATGTTTTTGCTTCTTGTTCTAAGCTTGTTGTGTACCTCATTTCTGCTGAGCGCTCATTTGCGTCAACCTGGTTCTCAGAGCGATATCTTCATCCTACCTTACTTGTTGTTACAGCGTTAACTACCTTTATGTCGGTTGGGAAGGTGACTTTGATGAGTTCAAGATTTTTTCTGTTCTCATTTGTTACCAGTTGCCTATCAGTTTCTGTGTCCGCACTTGAGGTGGTGATAAAAATTGGGGGTGCTATATCATTATTAGTTGTTTTTTTGGTGACCTGACTATAAGGCCTGTCTTTACCACACTTGCCATTGTTTGGGTATTTCTCAATTATTATGAGCTGCTTATTTGTGCTCTGCATAGAAGCAGGTTCAGGTTTTCCCGATTTGGGTTGGCAAATCGTTAGTGGCATGCTGGACTGACCATCAAAACTGGCTCCTCGATCGATGGTAAAGTTTGACCCTGTAGAATCACATTGCTCTGTGGGTGGGAGCTTCCCTATACCCGTAACTTTTGGGTGGTTGGCTACTACTGCTTGTGGGAATCTGTTTGGCAAGTTTTCCTGTGCTTGTTTGTTAAGAAATTCAGACCTACAATCAGGAACTTCAATTATTGCAGTCGTCTTCTGGCCCTTGTATTTTTTGTCTCTCGCTATTATCGACTGAGATAAGTCATTTTTGATGACACTCCTACTTTTAGCTTTTGTTTTGGCTTGATCGAAAATGGGGAAGTTTGTTATCGTCTGCTTGTTTTCAGATTTGCATCTAAGATGTTGATTTCTGTTTTCTCTAACCCTTTTTTCCGACGTTTGGCAAGTCTTATCCCACTGTCAACTCTTTGAAATTGATCGATTATGAGAGGTTTGATGCTACTCGGTTGATTGATCAAGGAAGTGTTGGGTTTTACATTTGACTTATCTGTTCTTTCATCTATTGTTATGCTTGAGTTGTTTTGTTTGTCATTTCCTTCTGCCAACTGTTGTAGGGGGGCCACTAAGTCGGCTTCCTCTATGTTCCTTGGCTTGGTTGCGTTGCTTAGTTGTAGCACTTGCTGGTCAAAATAAATCAAATCATCACTTGGTTGAGTGCTGTTAATGGTTTGGTTTGCCTGTTTACATTCCTGCAGGATCTCCTTTAGTATGAGTGGCAAGTCCTGCAGTTTTTCCAATATTGGATGACAGGTGCATGGCTGGGTTGGCATACTTGGACAAACTTGCTCCCTAAAGATGTTGAATGTGCCAGCCATAATGTCAAGTTTTTTATTTATGCCAGCTATGTGTTCAGCTATTGAGCCCATTATATATATTTGCATGTCAAGTTTATCTGACTGCATATTGAGGGTTTTTATGGACGTTTCCAATATGCGCCCCAGCGCGCTGTGGAGAGTCAATATGGATTTTAGATTGCTTTTTACGTCCTGTGCAGCTTCTGGTTGGCTGGTATGGTCTTTATTTTGATTAATAGAGGGTTCCGGATATGTCTGTTCATTGAACAAAGTTGCTTATTTCGTTTCCTGAGTTGTTTTTGGTTGAGGTTTGAGCTTTTTACTATTGGTTCAGTGTCTGGTGACGATGAACTTGAAATTTCTAATATGGATACTTTCTTTAGACCATCCTTATCGCAGGTTCCTGCGTATGTAAGTATTTCAGTATCTGATGCCGGTTTCATTCCACTGGGTGTCTTTGTTTTCTTTTTGTGCATTAGACCTGTGTTTGCTAGGATTTCTGACTGTGAGTCATGAATCGTTATTACTTGGTCCTCCAGTGCGGCATTTTGTCGCTAGTGTTAGTTTGCTCTGTATCACTTCTAGTTGTATTAATGGACGGACAATCCCTATTCCTTAAGGCGTTTTTGTTATTATTTATTATTATATAGGGTTTCCATACCAGATTTAGGTCTTTTGTTTTTACTGTGCTTAGGTCTTTCTTTGAGCGTGAAACCGGTCTTGGGGTTGAATGGTTATTAGGGTGAGCCTTGTCTAGGGAATCACTCAAAATGATTTTTTGAGGGCTATCCCTTGTGCATACTGATTGCTTACTTCCGATCGTAAGTGATTTTATTTCACTGTTGTTTGGTATTGCATTGCTTGTGTGTCCTTCAGAGGGGATGGCCCGGGATCTATTTGATACTAGCATTATTGTCGATAGGTTCTCTTCATTGACTCCTTCTGCCAATTCAGGTGAATTATTATCCCTGTGGACGTGGGCTTGACATTGCATCGTGCGTGTATTTACGTCAAGGGTTAGTTCCACGCAGTTGTGGTTCAGTCCAATTCTGTTCGACGTTGTACTTAAGACTGATTTGGGAACCGACGTGTCAGTTTTCTCTGTCTTTGTATTACAAGTGTTCTGTCTTTATATTACAAGTGTTCGGCGTCATTGGTTTTTGTAGGCCATTTGGGGTTGCCGGCATTGAGTAAATCACCGACATTGGATCCTTCATAAATGTAAACTTCCCGGAGGGTTTCGCTGTTCCGAAGATTGAGTAGGTGGGGGGTATTATACTGGGGAGTGGACCAGCTTGTTTGAGGTTAGCGGGCGATTTGGTCTTAGCTTTTTTCCTGGTGTTTCTTGGTGGAATTCTTCTCAGCTTCCCAGATCTCATCTTCCCCCTTTCTTATTTCGCAGGTGGTTTGCTTTATTAGAATTTATATGAGTTGTTTTTCGTGATTTCCTGCTGCTGGCTTGGCTGCTTAGGGGGTTCAACCACAGCCTCACACCTCGTTGAGTACTGAGGTCCTTCAGAGGGCACACAAGTCACCCCCCTGGCTTGCACACCCTATCCCTGACGGGGTGCAGTGTGTACCACGACCCTACCGCTGTTCGCGATGGACCCTTGTCCACAGCAACTATCTTTGTGGGATTTTAGGCTTGCTGCTGCTGCAATTTTTGTGGCAATTATTGTGGTGAGAAAAAGTACATTCGGTATGTTCAGGGCCTTCATTTTGACTGTCCTTCCCTGCCCTCTATCAGGAGCATTATGGCTGATTTAGAAGCCTTGCAGCTCTTCCAGCTGGTGACCTCCCCCACTAATCGAGATGGGCATATACTCGACCCGCTCTTTACTAACTTAGAGGGAATTAGAATACTTTGCCCTACCCAGCTGATCTGGGCTGACCATAGGCTGGTGAAATGACTGTTCCCATGGCCGAACCCCCTTTTATTTCCCAGGATAAAACCATTCTTAAACGACATTGGAACAAATAAAAATTAGAGGACTTTTATATTCTGTTGGAGAAAGCACCCCTGGGTCCTATCACTAATGTGGAGAAGTGTGGCTCAGTGGAGAAGTGTGGCTCACTGGTTAGAGCAGGCAGACCCTGAAGCAGAGGTCAGACCCGGGACCAGGGTTCAATTCCCGACGCGGCAGGGTCTTGAGCTCAAATGTCCATGGACTCGATAATTCTCGCTTCGGTGCCTGACCTAATCATGGGTTCACACTCTGCAACTCTGGGCATTAAGCTTGCTTAATCTCCACAATGGCCCCCCCGTGGCGGGATGCCTGGCTTTCACCCTGGGGATGCCCTGTAGGGGCAATCTCACAGGGAAAAACCAGGACGGGTTCCCAAGGCAAGCGCAGAGATACCCCTTCGGGGGTCGATTCTGGCGCTATATAAGAAATATATTAATAATAATAATAATAATGTTGATTGTGGCTATGACTCTTTCTGTGAGTGGATCTCCCACGCCCTCGACTCCTTGATTCCCCTGGTCTGGTCTAAATATCGTTCTAAAGACCATAGTCCTTGGTACGACAGCACCTTAGCGTCCCTTAAACGAGCCTGTAGGCAGGCTGAAAGGGGATGGAGAAAATCGTTTGATCCTGCGCTTAAAGCCTGCTACTTTGCTAAAATGAAAATTTATCATAGAGCGGTATGCAGAGCTCGCGCAGCCTACTATGCTCAAGAGTTTCTGAACAGCCCCAATCCCTCTAAACTGATATTTAAGGTATTAAAAGACCTCATGGCCAAGAGGGTTACTGCAGCAGAAATATGCTCGGACTCCCACTGTGAGAGTCTGGCATCTTTTTTCATCGAAAAAGTGCAAGCGATTTATCGCACTTTCCCGACTGGCTCGTTGAATCCAGAGCAAGCCAGCTGTATAATGGGTGATAGCGAGTGCCTTGACACCCTGCCTTCCTTGTCAATGAAGGCCTTTGATTCCTTGAGCCAAAAAATCAAGTTGGGATCCCCTGCGGACCCACTTAAACCGGTTCAGCTTAGGAACATGCTGCCGCTCTGTCGTACCCCAGTGCTGTCTCTTATTAACCTGTCTCTGTCCTCAGGTATAGTACCCATTAGGTGGAAACAGGCTGTAGTCACACCTATCTTAAAGAAGGCTACCCTGGATCCTCTTAAACCTGAGAACTACCGCCCCATTTCTCTGCTGCCCTGGGCCACAAAAGTTGCTGAGGCCCATGTGAATGGTATCCTGGCAGACCATCTCGCCAGAGCTAACATCCTAGATCCCACCCAAAATGGGTTCCGTGCGGGCCACAGCACGGAGACGGCCCTACTTTCCATGGTCGAACACCTGCGCTCTCTGCTTGACGCTGGTCAGACTGCGGCACTCTTGTTATTAGATCTGAGTGCCGCGTTCGACACGGTCTCGCACGGGATTTTACTTCAGCGACTTGAGGAAGTGGGAGTTAAGGGGTCTGCTCTGTGCTGGTTTCGGTCTTTTCTTACGGATAGATCGTTCCAGGTCGCGATTCCACCCGGCAAATCCAAATCTTACCCGTTTCCTACTGGGGGTCCCACAGGGGTCATCACTGAGTCCCACTTTATTTAATCTTTACGTAAGACCGCTGGCTGCCGTCGTCAAGCGATGGGGCCTGACGATGGTCTCGTATGCTGACGACACGCAGCTGGCAGCCAAGTTGAGTGGGGACTCGGATGTGGAGGCCCTCAGGTTCCGCAACGGTGTACGGGCTGTGGCTAATTGGATGAATTCGAACTTTCTCCAATTGAATACTAAGAAGACAGAGGTCATGGTTGTCAGAAAGCATGCGAGGCTGTGGAATGACAACTGGTGGCCTCCTGAACTGGCTATGACACCTTCTCCAGTATCGGAGATAAAAAACCTTGGGGTCTGACTTGACCCGGCACTCAGTTTTACCTACCATACCCAGAGGGTGGCAGCTTCTTGCTGTGGCATAATTAGAGGACTTAGGCCAATACTTACATTTTTTGATGCCCCCACCAGACAGCTGGTGGTTCAGGCATCAGTGTTGTCCCGGCTGGACTATGCCAGCTCTATCTCTTTTGGGGGGATTAATCAGGCTGAACTCACCCGATTGCAGCGAGTGCAAAATGCTGCAGCTAGAGTAGTGGTAGGTTTGCCCAGGCGATGTTCAGTTTCTAAAATGCTGCACTCGCTTCACTGGCTTCCCGTAAATCAGAGGATTAAATTCAAGTTGCTCTGCCTTGCATTTAAACTCACCCGATTGCAGCGAGTGCAAAATGCTGCAGCTAGAGTAGTGGTAGGTTTGCCCAGGCGATGTTCGGTTTCTAAAATGCTGCACTCGCTTCACTGGCTTCCCGTAAATCAGAGGATTAAATTCAAGTTGCTCTGCCTTGCATTTAAAATCCTCAAGGGTATGTCCCCACAAATTCTGGCGAACCTTCTAACACCTTATGTCCCTTCGCGATCCTTGAGATCTTTGGGCCAGAACTTGATGGTGGTTCCGCGCTTCAGGCTGAGTAGAACCAGCGGCCGCTCCTTCTGAGTGTTAGCCGCGAAGTGGTGGAACTTCCTTCCTGCTGAGATTCGGGCAATTGATGAACTACTTCAGTTTAGGCGTGCCATTAAAACTTTTCTGTTTGTTTAATTTCTGATCGCTTCTTCTCTTTTATTGATGTTGTGTTGTGTTTACCTTCTCAGAGCGCCAGGACGCCCCTTCGCTGGGGCAGCTGTGCGCTGTACAAATAAAAATAACATAACATAACATAACATAACATAACATAACATAACATAACATAACATAACATAACATAACATTCAGGGAGTGTTGTTATCACAGCGCTATGCATTTTGCTTCCCGCGCTCACACTGCCTGCTACCACTGTCCCACTGTCACTCTGTCACAACTACAAATTAGATGGTGGCAAGTGGTTGCTGTGGGAGCTGTTGTTGCTGCTGCTCCAATGGCTCAATAGCGTTGCAGTGTTGTGAAATTGTTCAATTTGGTCGTCTCCCCGGTGGACCAGGGCGCTGCCTTGTAAGCCAAACCTCCGCGTCAACAGGGGCTGCGGGCTGCGGGGCTGCTGCGGCAGCGGGGCAGATCACGGACTGAACCCGCACCCGCACCCGCACCCACCCCCACACCCGTGCCCACACCTCGGCCGTGTCCGAGCCCACGCCCAACCCTGGGACGCCCACATTCTCAATTGCGTCAGTGGCTACAGCAGGCAACAGCAGGCAAGGAGACAGGGAGATAGTGGCTAGTTAACATGTGGCAGGCGGGCACACAATCAAAGTGGGACGGCAGGTAGTGCGGTTTGTTCTCCGCTGTTCCCCGCTCAGAGATCTACAGCGGCCTCCTACCTCCTCGATGCGCGTCTCCAACCTTGATCCTCCCGGTCCCTCTGGCAGGGGAGGGGGTGCGCACCACTGCTTTCGGCACCGCACAGCATTTCTGGCGTTCTCCGGCCGTTAGAATCTGCCGCTTGCTTGCTTGCTCTGCTCTCAGCTCTCTGCTGCCCTCTCCTGGAATCCAATCCTGCGGTTGAGCGGTGTTTTCACAGGGCCTCGGGGAGCATAAACCGTGTCCTTCTTAGGAAAACAACCGAAAGGCAGAGAGGTATTTATGGTTCCCTATATCCAAGTTATGACATT